>NC_139047.1:21433980-21503980 GCF_965140915.1 Aythya marila | reverse complement strand
ACTGACAAGTATCTATGCAGATAGAGCTCTGTGCACAGATTTGTAATAAACAGAGGTTCTTCATTTACTGCAAATGTACAGCCTCATCATATTTCTGAAATCTTTATTGCAATGTAGTCATACAATAAATGCTGACTGAAGAAATAACTAGAAATTTGATCTGATATAATATGGTAATAAGCTTAACTTTATTTGATATTTCTGAATTTATCTCTGAAATTTTCATTCAGAATGCAGGATAATACTGAGCTAGAGCCAAGGACACTCTCCTTCGTGGCCCCAACTGGACCATAGCTGCTTTGCCCCCTGTGGCCAGTAGATTCTGATGGCAGTGAGACCAAAATTGCTTCCCTGGTATTATGGGGCTGTCATTGAGATTTCTCAATCAAATGTTCTCTCTTATCATCCTTTTGTCTTAGTCAAGTATGTCATAAAGCTGTAACTATCCTGCAGTTCTTTCTGCTGCCGTTTAAGGACAGATACCACTGCTGAAAATTAGACTAACCCTCAAAAAACAAAGCCAGAGTATTAGCTTTGGCCATAGTTATAGGAAAAAGTTTTCTCTTTTGCCCACAGCCATGCATGAACATTTGCACCACAACCCTGAACACACACTAGAATGTTCTCTCAATATTGCATTTGGCTTTAAAAATTATTCCCATTTAAGTCTGGTCTTTTTTTTTTTTTTTTTTTTTTGTATGTAGATTAAGATTACTTGTAACAATTGTCATTTATATCACCAATTTGACCATTTGTTGTGCAAGTGCCAGGACCATTTTTTTATACTACCAGGGCAGCTCACTTTTATTTCTATATCTGACTCAGTGGTATTGTAATATTTAAATGTAAAAGCCAGTTTAATTAGCTGGAATTATAAAGCATGTAAACATGTAACTGTAAAATCTTCGATCTCCCAATTGACAAGCAGTATCTGTGGATAGTTAGGGAGAATTAAGAGAAAGGTATCTAAACAGGATTGAGCTGGAAGTTTAGAGATAGGTTGGGCTGTTTGCCTATGCTAACCATCCTCAAAGATCTGAGGAAGAAAATGGTGTGGCTCTAACAGAATGTTTCATCATAATATAGAATAAAAGTCAGGGATGCTGAGCTTACTTTTGAAAGATAAAAACCTACTTAGTTAGGCTTCAAATATTATTAGTGTTAAATGGTTTTCAGAGGATCTCCCTGGAATGTTCAGAGGATCTGAACATGCCAAAGGAGGTCACTGGGAATTCAGTAACAGAGAGCAAGTGTCTCGTGATCAGCATTATCTCCATCCTTGGAACCACCCTATGAAAGCTGAGGTTTTCAGGTGGTGCTAGTAATGGTGACACAAGTCCTCACAGGCAGGTTCCCTGGTGAGCCCACTTCTTTAGAAAATTGGTAGATGATCATACTTCAATAACAAAAAAATTATCAGAAGTCAAATGCTGATCTACCTGTTACTGCTGGTCCCCTACCTGCTAGTATCACTGTCAATAAACAAACTGCCATCAACAGATTTTTTCTAGATGTTTTTCTTGATTTTAGACAAATGGTTATGCATTTACTATTTTTGTTCAGGTGCTTCATTGTTTAAATACCAAAAACATGACAGGAGACAATGTGGCTCTTTTCCTGTGCTGTGGGTACAGAAAAATGTGAAATTAAATTTTTGTGGTGTGGGTTTGGCTATTTAGATGTGTGTATCTGCCTGCTTTGGTGACAAAATATTGAAGGGGCCTCACAAACAAAAAAGAGAAATTGTGCTTCCTTTTGAAAAGTGCATGGACTTATCTCCTTACTGCCAGCACTACCTGAAAAAAGGAGACTATCAATAAATGAAATAAAAAATCTATATAATGAAAATGTGCTAACAGTGGTACAGCTAAAGCCAGGTTTTTCAAGCTTATCTGCAGAGATATGCCATCTGAAACTATCAAAAGCTTTTATTTTCAATAAATGGTCTGAGTCATTAAGAGTCCCTTTTAAAATAATTTTTGCCTTTTTTAGGATTCATTAAAGAACATACTTGAATTTTCTCTTTAACCTTCTACCCCCCATTATTGCTCTCCATGGCATGCTATGATATTCTTTGATATCATTTATTGATTACAGGGTCTTCCCACCATTTTTGACAGCCTCCATTTCCTGTCAGTGCATCTCTCCCTAAAGTATCTCCATGACTTTTTTGACATGAAGCTTTATACATCTGTATACATAGAATCTTTCTGAAAAGTCAAGCAAACAAGCTAAGCCTGTGAAAAAAATGATCAGCTCAACTTCCAGAACTTTGCTTAGTCTAATTCTCATTCTGAAGCCTACAAAATCTGCAATACCCTGAAATAAAGGATAAGTGGAAAGAAACTTTAGATCACAGGTACTGGCCAAACCTAAGCAATACACATACAACACTATGTGCCTATGAGCTATGAGTGGTCTACACTATTATGAAGATTGAGCTGGCTTTTGCCTTCTCCCCTCCATCCTCTCCCCATTTGGCTAGTTCCTCAGCTGTTTTGTCCACTAATTAAGATGGCAATTTCTTTCAGACATGGTCTTTTACAGATTCTAGTATTATCGGCCCTTGGCCTGATTGCTGACTCTGTTTGTCACATCCGTCATAGATGAAAAAAAAGATCAATAATATGCTCAGATGCTTTCCTTATCTGATGTGAATCCTAAAGTTTGGTTTCCTCTTGGCTATTCTTTAATTATATTTTTCTGTATTGAAACTCAAGGCCTGGGCAAGGATATCATAGAATACTGGAGCTACATAACAACGAAACTCTTCTCCTAAATCATGCAGCTGAGCAGATGGAAGTATCATGAGCATGTGGAAAAATAATTAATAATTTACACTTTAGGAAATGCCTTATGACCATTGTGGACTAGCCTTATGGAAAAGAGAGGGTCATGGTGATTAAAGAACTTGAAACTACATGTCAGCAAGCTATGACTTAAGAAATAGCATAGTAAATTCTTCTTGGCTTTCTGTGCCACCAGTGTAGCTGCATGAAACATAGCTTCTGCCCCAAGATATTATAATTTCTGTAGAAAAGATGAAGATCCAAGTGAGAAAAGAGAAAACTGAAAATGTCTTGGGGAAAAAAAACAGTGTTATGTGTATGTTGCATTCATCCCAGGATCAGCTCTAGGATCTTTTCTTTCCTTTTAGTCAGATGGAGAAGAGGACAGTCAGGAAACTTACAATCAATATAAGGAACGCCTTTTGTCGCTGGGCCTCAGCCAGAAGGTATCTCTTATAGCTATGAACTTGACCCAATAGAGCCATAGGAGAGAAGGGAGATGAATGAGGCACCAGCCATGTAATTGCCACCTCTGATAGACTCTTCATCTGTGAAAAGTCTACAGAAACTGCCCCAGCCATCCGGAACCACATCAAACTTTCACATGCTTTTTAACAAACTGAAAAGTTATAAACAAAAGCCCAAAACACAAATTAAAGTATATGCCAAAAGCTGAGAAAAACAGCAGTAGGTGAAAATTCATTTGTACTCCTAAGTAGACCCCTACTAAGGAAGAAAACCCCATCCCAAAACAATTGCATCCAGAAGTCTAAGTTTGGGGGCGGGGGAGGGGGGGAGGAGGAGGAGTAAATTGCTTGTAAAAACAAAGAACTTCTATGCTTTGCTCCCAGCAACGCTCACTCTAAAATCCTATTTCCCAAAGTAAACTTCTGTACATGATTCCTCTCAACAGTCTCTGTTTCACCGTACAACTCATGCTACGTTTCCCCTCTGCCTATATGAAGCATTTTTAAGCACTTATATTAAGATCTTGGCTGACGGAATAATCATAATGAGTCTGATTTATTTATATTATCTTTGACTTAAGAGGCACAAGATAAAGAACAGATAGCATAAAATAAAATAAAATAAATTTTGAATAAGTTCCTATTGTTCTTACACAGTATAATTTAAAAACACATTGGTAAATTATATTGGTCAGCTGTGTATCTCAGGCCATTTTTAGTTTTTCTAGTGCTTAACTTACGCCACTCATACTATCACTGGATAGACAATGACAGAAAATAAAAACTTTTGATTTAAAATTTTCTTTAAAAATACAGTTTGACATGACCTTTACAAGGACATTTCATGTAAAACTAACTCACATACAAACGATTCAGTCCTAAAATGTTAATGCACTACAAGGTTAATTGTTCTTATTAATCCATTAAACATGAACAGTATGCCCTTTCTTTTATTAACCATTATTTACTTATTTCATTCTTATGTCCAAAGTCCAAAAGCTCTTATCTTTGTTACAAAAACTAACAAAATGTTAGGTAGATCTCACAAAACTTAACTTGTTTTCATTTGTGTGCCTTCATTAATACTAAAAGTCTTAGCATATATATATATATATATATATAAAGTAGCAAACAGGGTGGTCAGCAGTTTTTTGAGATCACTTGCTGGAGCAGTTCAAAAGGCTAACATACCTCTTCTTTAGCTAAAAAAAAAAATATTTATTTTTTTTCCCTTGTCTGTGATTTGAGAACAAGAGAGGAGATTTTATGTGCATATGTAGCAATGGTATGCAGCTGTAAAAACCTCCCATCCTACAGATTGATGAATATATGTTTCATTAACACCAGCACATCTGAAAGACATTTGACACTTTGGAAGACCAACTAAAGTTATTTAAAATGCCTCAGCTGAAATTCCTAAGAATATGGTCTTTAATGGTCATCCAAATAGCCTCAATTGCTTTCTCCATTTGAAAATGTATAAAACCTTAGTTAGAGTATACCTGGCTATAGACTAGTTTATTTTGCTGGAATATTTGGAAATATACTTGCATGAGTAGATGTGAGACCTGAACCAGCAAAATTTAAAAAAAAAACCTTCTGAAATCTTATTGAATTCCTCTATCCTGTTTATATTAGTTTTCTATTCATAGTACTGATCAGGGAGCACAGCCACTGATTTTTTACTTTAAAGACTCATCACACCCCAAAAATATCAAACAAGTAATAACCATAGAGCAAATACTTTGTGACTATTCCAAACCATTTTCATTGAATGACTTTGAAAAATGAGCACATCTGCAAGGTTCAGCATCCGATTGTGGGTATATTGCAAAGAAATCCAGAAGCTGAACCAAGTGGATAACTATTTTCTGCAAATAATATTTTCTGAGTACATCTAGCTGACACAGCCCTGGATGGAGGCCATTCACCCAATGCTTGTAAAGAAAGAGCTCTTCCAATGGGGCGTGTATCAGTGGTACAGGTGGAGGGCCCTACAGGATGCTTGTCTCACACCCCTGGAGAAAAGATTGGCCTCCACTAATACATGTGGTAGCACTGAGGGCAGGCAGGAAGGTTTCCATGCAGACTCAGGTAAGCTCAAAGGCTTTTGTCTATTCAGAATGAAAAGTACATTGTACTTGACAATAAACCTGCCATTTGAAACCTCAGGGGTTTTAATCTTATAAATAATAGAGTTCAGAGAAGAAGGGTTTGCAAGTCTGCATAGCTCTGCCTAGAATTCAGATTTATGTAATGTGCTCATAGGAACATGGTGCTGAAAAGCATGCAAGTGTTAGGGCATTTAAGATTCAAACCCTATATTGCACAAGAATATGCAATAGAACACTAATATTTCTGTCTGTTACAATATTTTCCCCAGCTGCTAGGAGAGCATCCATCACTCAATGGCAGGTCAGAACAATCCAGTCCACTGCATGCAGTGACACAGCATTTTACTTTCTTTTGAAGATCCTGTTAACAAGCATGATGTCCACACCCAAGGAAACTATTGAAAATCTGTAAAATGAACCTAAATAATGAACCTTACTAAGCACATACAAAAAAAAAAAAAAAAAGTCATTTTCATTTATTGATACTGATAACAACTCTTTGCATACGCAAGCCAACATATTTTGAGAAAATCAGAAAAGCAAGGTTACTGTCTTTCTTGTGTTCAACAAGGGCTTGAAAGGATTAGTTTATAAAATACATAGAAAAAACTATATTTCAGACATATAAAGAAAAAGGTAGAGATTTTGAATTGTTCTTTGGGCATGAGCAAAGTTGCAGTAGTTCTACTGCAAAACCAACTCATGCATTCATGCATCAGAAAAAAAAAAAAAAAAAAAAAAAATCTTACAATTTTAGGATGCCAAAAATTATTTGAAAAAATCAGCAAGATAAGAAAAAAGTATATCAATTGCATTGTGGGATACCTTTTCCCAGAAAATACATTCAGAAAAAAAGGGAGCATTTCTTTTCATTTTCTATTTAAAAAATCCCAAATATTAAAATGTTAAGCATGAAGCTGTGTCAGCTGATGCAATTTCACTGTGGGGATGTTATCACATGCAGCTTTGCTGCGTTATTCATTGCTTGCAACTCTTCCAATCAGATAATCTTAACAAATGTGGTGCTATCAATTGCTAGATGTGGTACATGCTAGGCAGCTTCTAGTTTTTGATGGACTAAAATGGATCCGAGAATTCTTCTCTTTATGTTATCAACCATCAGTCACACTATGAGATTCACAAGGAGTATCTGGAAGTGTGCTGTCAAGTGCCAATTAGTGATGTTGCTGACCCAAAGATAAAGACGATTGTAGAAAAAACAGCCCAGTATAATTCTCCACTCCAGTGTCCTTAAAGTGGACTATCGTTTTTGAATGTACTCCTGCAGATGAAAGGGAAAAAGAAGGTCAGTGGTTCCTGTCTTCAACAATCTTCTACAATCTTCTAATGAATTGTAAATAGAATCACTATCAACCTCCTCTTCCTGCACTGGAAATCAGCATGAATGGTTCAGGAAAGACAAACACTGATAATATTGTTTCTCAAGACATCAAGCCGAAGGCTGCACTCTGTCCTCCATGTGCCTCACAGTGTGTGGGTCCAAATGGTGTGTTGGGTCTGTCTGGGCTGGAGTCACCTTTCCCTGCAGCAGCCCACACAGTGCTGTGCTCTGCACTCGTAGCTGGAACAGCACTGATATCACTCCAATGTTGTGTCTATTGCTGCATAGTGCTGGCACAGCATCAGGACTCCTTCCAAGCCCCCAAGAGCCAGAAGGCTGGGGGTTGGGCAAGTGATGGGGAGGGGACATTGCCAGGGCAGCTGACCTAAACCAACCAAAGGGATATTCCATAACACCTGATGTCACACTCAGCAATAAAAAGGGGGACTCTTGTGGGGGAGGGGGCTGTTCCTCCTGAACAACTACACATTTTGAGGCCCTGCTTCCCAGGACGTGGCCGAACATCGCTCGTTGATGGGAAGTAGAGAATAATATATTTTTTTCCCCTTCTCTCTGTGTTTCCACGTGGACTTATTGTATCTTTTGTTTCTTTTTCTCCCTATTCTCTTTCCCTTTAATTAAACCTTTCTCATCTCAAACCTCAAGTTCTCTGTGTTGTATTTTCTCCCCCTTCCTCTTTGAGGAGAGGGGGAGTGAGAGAGCAGTTGTGGTGGAGTTCAGCTGCCCACGTGAGTAAAACCACCACATACGGTAGGAGCTCACCCTTGGCTGAAGCAGTGTTCCTCTTGGAACATCCCTCCAACTCCCCATGCCCATGGGGTATATTCACTCCAGACAGCTGCTGTGCTGGGAACCTGAGCACTTCATCATCTGAAGATAATCTGAAGATTCATGAACAATCAATGGAAATGTGTGTCTTCTTCTCAGAACATTACTCAGCACAATCTGGCAAAATGTCACTATTGCTTAATATGGTTTAGTCATGAGGTGTCCCTGCTTTCCAAACTGCAAATGATTTTTACAAGGTCAAAAGCATAATCTCATACCCAGGTGTTCACCATCTTTATTTTTACAAAATAAAAACATGTTCTTAAAAAGGCAACTTCACTCCAGTGTGCTGAGAATACATGACAAGTTCAGATTTGAAAGGACCAGTCCATGTGCAGTCTTTTTCATCTAAGCATTACCGTATGCAGTAGTGACTGTAGATGCAATGCATTATTAATTAGCATATACAAATCCTATTTATATTAAAAAAGCTTGCTTAGTGAAGGAGACATAATTCCGGTTATTAACATCCCAAATAGCAAAAAACAAATATTGTATATAGAATTAATAAAAATACAGGAAAATACCACAGCAAATTCAGAGTATATTTGTACTCTACACATATTTTTTGATGCAGGACCACTATTTTTCATGGTAAATTATGTATGCCAACCGTATTTTTCTGAGGGTACCCATGCACCTGAATGGCAATGTTCTGAAAGAGCAGTGCTGGAGAGACATGCCATACAGATCTGTGATACTTAGGCTACACAGCTATTGTATATGTAATAGGTTTGTGGCTTCTTAAAATATATGCATGGAAAATTTACTTCAGAAGTACCTGGGCAAGCATAAGAGGGTGCAATGTTCTCCTTCACACCAAAAAGCCCCTGAACAGTTTGTTACCAAACCATTCATGGTCCAGAGTTTGCTGAAGTTGTGGCATCTCTCCACTACCACTCCAGTTCAAACACCATTGAAAACATATGTCAAACAAATATTAAGCAAAGTTGAATAAACTCTGAGTTTATTTGTGTATTGGATGTTATGGGAAGATAATAGAAACCTCTCAATAATTCAGGGAAGACCAGATCAAGGTGGCAAACTATCTCTCTGTGTCATAATTTAACATACGAGCAGAACTATTCCCAGGGAGGTGCCAGGCAATTAGAGGACAAGTCACAACAACAAAGGCATTCCTAACCAGCATGAACATTTGTCAAGATATGGAAACAATTTACAATGTTTTCAGAACCATGGTTCAGGTCAGTTCATTTTTATACTCTCCCATATGGTTCTGCTCCTTCTATTTCCAGAGTGAACCCTATTTACCTGGATGGTTACTGTAGAAAATATATTGTTTGCAGAGAAAGTGAGAGTCATCAATAAAGAAAACTTCTCAAGATAGGTATATTGAGTATATGTATTGGTTTGATCTGACAAGAGAAGAAAATGGCAAACAACTTGTTTTCTACCTGAGAGGTATCTGAGAGCAGAGCACTGGTCAGACTGTATTGTGCATTCTGGAGGCTCAGCAATAAAAGGACAGTTTGGGTGGAAAGCACAAATGAAAGTGGCTTTCAGCCACATTTTCTCCTTTATGAACTGAGCCCTCCAACATACTAAATAGCATTTGCACCACATTTTCACTTCTCCCCAAGCTTAGCAACAGATCAGTTCATCCGTGCATAGACCAATTCAGGTGGTCATGGCTGTTACCTGTTGTGGAAGCACAAAGATCACCTGCAATTCTCTATGCCAAAATCTCTATACTACACAACTTCTTATGAGTCATGCCTTACCTCACCATAAATGAACCTCAAGCAATGTTCCTCTTATTCCTAAGTGCACATATGAAAAAAGACACTATCGCTCTTACAGTCACCCTTCAGAAACTAATTTCCTTCCACAATAAAGTTCAGGAAAACTAAACAAAGGACTATGATTGCTCTAGCTCTGTTTTAGAGTACTATGGAGCATTTGAAGGAGTTAGGAAAAGGGATTTATTTTTTTTCCCTTAATGACTCATGCAGTCTGTTGTCCATACTGAAGTGACACGTTAGGCTTGAGCTTCAAGCTTTTGGAAGGCAACCATCGAAGACAGAAACAAAGTTTATGATGTCAGAGTGGATTTATACTGTCTAACTTACATGAAACTTGCACAAAAAAAACTAAGCACTCGCCTGTGATTTGTGTAAAATACAGGACTTTGTGTTTTTTTGAGATTTCATTGATGGTAACTGCAATGGATTTGTCTTAAAGAGGGTACTGCAGTATTTAGCTGAAAATTGAAAGGAATAAAAGTTTAGCACCTCTTTCATAAAAGGTGAAGTTCATTGCAAACAGAGCATGTCTTCTCCACGAAGCTGCACTGAAAAATACTTTTGCATTCATGTGACATTGAGAAACAAATGACAGAGAATTTTCCATTAATAATTTAATTTGGGGGGCAGAGGGCCATCAATAACATCATAAGCATATAACATGGAGCCAAGTTTATCCCTGAGTTAAGCAATCACAGTACGGATCCTTACAGCATGCTTGAATTTGAGTCTATGTAATGCAAAATCTCAGAACAACATAAATAAGTTGTAGGGACAGCTTCCAGCCCACCTCAGATCATCATGTCTTTATGCTAAACACTGAAAGTACAGAAAAATTAACCTGTAGAACTGAGGAGAGGAGTATTACTCGGAGGTGCTGAGCATCTCTGTCTCCTATTAGAAGAAGATTCAGAAACAACAGGCAGTCATCATCTGTCAGGGTCAATACAGCATGAAAATTCAGCCCTGACAGCTAGAAACAAAAATACATTAAGAGCCTTGATTTTTGAAGTAAAATTTACCCTTCTGAGTTGAAGATCCAAGTTCCTTTTGTGGTGCACATTTGCCACTGAAATCAAGGATTTTTGACAGAAAATCTGATTGAGTGAGGTGATGTTTAAACCCACTAGGAAACAAGGAAGAGAAGCTAATAACCCAAAATCATATTTCCCAGAGGACTAAGCTATGCACATAGAGCCCTCAGTTAAGCATTAAGACGTAATTCACATTCACATTCAGCAAAACCCTCTGACTCACAGGCACTTTGTTCCTTGAAGGCTGGACAACTGGATTAGTCTTTATTTTTTGAAGATGGATGGTGGTGAAACCGCTGCTCATCTTTTATAGCAGTGGTTAAAGCACTCACCCAGAAACTGGTGAGCTGACTATGGTTCAGTGACCTCCTCAGACTGAGGGGGTTCAAATCTACAACCCAGCTGCTGACTGCCAAGTTAAGCCAAAATTGCTGGAGATTTGGGCAAGGTGGGTAGAGCAGGGAAAAAAAGGAGAGGGGCAGTTTGCTTCCTGCTGAAGTTGCATGGCTGTTCAGGAAAGAATGCAAGATTTACAGGGCCAGAGAGAAAGAGAGTATTAGAAAAAGGGAGCCTGAGTTGCCTAGACATGAAGGATTCCTCTAGGAGAAAGTAAGAGCTATCCTCTTCAATATTTTTAATAACACCAATTAATTTTGTTTCAAACAAGATTTTATGGAAACATTTTCATATATGTGAGATGGAGTCACCCTTTGCTACATTTACAAATGTGAACAAGGAGCCTGTTTTGCAACAGATGCCTGATGAAAGGCCATGGTGTGATGTGGAGCAACACTCCATGCAGGGTGGTGCCTTACCCCATTCCCTCACCCTGAGAACCAGCCCTGTCACCACACAGACACCCAGCAGGGAGGGTGGGAGCCAGGTGTGGATAAGGTTTGGGGCTGCACCTTCCTGAAGACATCTTCCTATCTTCATTCCAGCTGAGGGCCAGCTACAATACAGGACACCCTGGCACTGGGGACTGTGTGGCTACACTGAATACTGAGATTCATCAGTAAAGAGGGGGCAGAAGTAGCTGGTACAAAAGAAAACTGATGGTGGAGCAAGGACAAAGGGGTAATGGTGTTCTAAGTGTGTATTCACAGGAACAATGAAGCCCAGTTACTTGCCAAATGTGGTCTTCCCTGTGAAGAGTCAGTGGAGGTCTTGGGGCAGAGCTCCTCTCACAGTATCACCTGTGTGCCCCCAGTGCTGCCAATAACAACAGGAGTGAGGGAGTATAAATGAAAGAAAGCCAAAACTAGGCAAATTTCAGGATGCCACTTGGGTACTCTCTTAAAACAGAATAACGTCTAATGAGATTGGTGTCTTGTACACTTTTCAGTACATTAAATGCTGTTTTGTTTTGATTGTTTCCAAATTCATTCACCATTCAGGTTACAATTATTGCTGCCCTTAGAAGAACCTCCTAATTTCCTCACTGTTGTTCAGCCAGACATTTCAGTTAGTCACTATTTGGGGCAAGCACTAGACATGTCATAGGTTTACAGATTTCTTTTTTAATTTAATCTCTATTTTATTTAATCCTAAAGAGTTTGGAGATCAGGAGCTATGCAAAGAATTGCCTCTTTGTGCAAAGTTTGCTTTGGTTGGCTGTCAGTGAGTTTGTAGCCACAGCAAAGGCTCTGATACACCAGGGAGAAAATCATGCTTTTACCTAATCTAACCAAACCAACCTTGTTCAGATTGATTCAGTTTCCAGCCTTGGCTCTGACCTCACCCTTACCCTCAATCCTGCCTCACTTTCACACTGAGTATTTTATACAGCCTCTATTTTCTCTCTGCATAGCTTTCCCCCAGCCCCCTCCCAAACCAGCATCTATGTTCTCCTCATCAACCATTGCTTTAGAAATCTTCAGGCTGGATGGGCAGGCATGCGGTGCTGGCAGGTGGTGTAGCTGTTAGGCAGCCTTGTGTATCACAAGAGATCTGATGCTATCAAATTTCTTTTCCCCCAAAGACTAAAGAGAGCAAGCCTTTGTAAGCATGCAGGAGGGGGATGAAAACAGTTTGTCTCCTGAGCAGCCAGCCTTTGTCATTTTACAAATGAAATCACTTTGGAAATTTAGAGAATTAATATCATAATGAAGACGGGAGTACCCATTAGGGTGGTCTAATGTTGCTCTAGAGATATATGATGGATGTCCAGTTGCTGTAAGCCCTTATTTGCAGAGAGTCACCTCTGTAGTTGCCATTATTAAGAAGATGTCTGAAGCAGAGGATCAGACACAACCATTGCAAGATGAGATAGTGTTTGACTGGTTTCCAGGGAACCGAAGGATACAGCCTTAGTTGTACCTGTCACTATGGCTCCCAGCTTTTTTCCCCCTTAATGTCTTTTTTAGCTGTAGGAAGTTTCTCTTTAAAGATTCACTGCTTCTCTAATAGTGAGAAAAGCAGTAATAGGAACATAAAAAATGCTACCTGGATTGCAAAAGAGCTTCCGTTTATTGCTAAACAATTGGAGTAATTCATCATCAAAGGATTGCAATATACTGCATTAGTTAGCTTTTGTAAATAAAGATAACCAGGAGATCTAACATGCGTGTATTACTTGCAGTAACTGGAAATATTCACCTGCTGTGTCCACTACTGGAGATACCTATTGCACTGTCAGAGCAGTGATGCCGTGATTGCCATTCCTGGAAGCACAGCCTCAAGAAAGAAATACTTCCAGGAATTATCTTAATGGGCAATTGAATCATCATTTCTAGCACTCCAGCATCTTTCCCAGAAGGACAGTTTTCCACAGGCGATGATTCCAGTTAGAAGAAAACGTGGATACCCAGACTTCTGTTCTTATCCTTTCCTGGCTGGTTTGCAGAGTACAGAAGGCTTATGTAGATCTTAAATTTTGGAAGAAATGTACCTAGGACAAGGAAGGTTGGACGGTGTCCAGTGCAATGATTTTGCCTGCACTTCATTTTATACCTGCTATTCTATCCAGGTCATTCATTTACTTCCAATTATCTGTGTTCCTTTAATAATTCTCTACTGGTACTAACATTGCTGTTTTGTTATGTTATTCCCCAGGAAGCTCAATAGCTGGTGTAAACAGTTGTAGCTGCAATATCTTCCATGAGAATTTACACCAGGGCACTATCAGCATTTTAAGAAAATCTGCTTAAATTTCCCTGCTGTCTAGACTTTTTCACAGTTATATGTATATGCAGGGCAGCTTACTGTTGCTAGCCTTTTCAAATAAATGCAACATGATGGGGCCACACTTCATTGTATATATAATCAGTACTGATTTGGGGGAGTAATCAGTGGTAAATAAAAATGAGTGCTGTTGAAATAAATACTCATTGTGTGTTCTCATGAATTACTCATGAAAGAGGGGTTACAAATTTCTGCCCTAGTAATGGATCTGTACTGCCTTTATTTTGTTTTAATATGCAGTGGAGGTGAGGAGGGGTTTGTTTTGTTTGTTTATTTGTTTGTTTTTTACAAAATTCAATTTATTTCCCCTAAATCTTCAGTTTAGTGGCCGGATTCACCTTGGTGGGAACAAATGCAACTCTATCTGTAGCAATGGAATTGTGTCTGCATATGTCAGCGATGAATTTGGCCCCATATTTATTGGAAATACCTGGGCTGTTGTGATATGGTGTGGTAAATCATGCTGAGAGCAAATCAAACAGACAGGCTGTGGCTGCATCACTATTTCATACAACTCAGGTCATAATGGACAGGACAATGCTGTACTGTGAAATTCAGTGCTAAGGAAAATACATTCTTTCTAACCTCTTATAAAAATATTTCTCATCCTTCAAAGGACAATTTAGGCAATGTGACCACTACTGGAACCAGTATGGCAGCATTTAAAAGGCTAATAAAAAAACATCATTGCCCAGAAGGAGAACAAGCATCCCTAGATATTCACATGTTTGTGCTGTTCCAAAATTTCCATCAACTGTTGCGTAAACCCTCCAGAAATAAAGATATTCATTCTCACTACAGCAAATGAAAGTGATGCAACGTGCTAGTCTTCAAGCCTGGCAAACTATAAATGCAGTATTGGACAGAGAAGAGCTAATGAAAACAATCACATTAAACATAGCTCTTCAGTGCTTGGTGCTCAATAAGTGAGCAGCAGGCTTTCTCTGTCTAGCTTACAGAAAACAGGAGGTAGCAGTTTGCAAGGAGCAGTGTTTTAATGTGATTGGACTATAACAGACAATCTATTTACGGCATGCTCTGGGGAGCTTATAAACAAATGTTGAGTAATTTCAGCCAGCAGTAATTACCCTTGCAGCTGACAAGGATAGCATGATACTTTCTCCTTCACCTTCAGCCCAGTCCAGAAGGCACTGTACACAATGGCACTTCTAATTATTTCTGCATTTCTATGGCTAAAGACCAAAGTGTGTTATTAGAGAACATTTTAGAAGCTTTTTAAAAGCTTGTTTATTGGGACAATTAAAAGTCATCACTATGACAGCAAATAAAAGGTTCCATTCCTAGGCACGCGGCTGCAGCCGGGGGTTTGCCTGCTTACCTTGTATTCCTTGTCTACATGTGGCAAAATTTACAGCCACCCCTCACCACTGCTAATATCAGTTCAGCTGCATCAGTGTTAGCGAGGTGGGCAACCATCAAGTATACAGGGAAGTGGGCTTTATAAATATCATATTATCTAACCCTGCTTAGAACACATTGAATAAACATAGTACTTGAAATGCTGTTCACTCATTCACTCATCTGTGCTTGAGCTCCTAACACAGCTGAAGGTAGCAGGGGTGAATCCATCGTAGCACTGAGGAGATATTTTTGCAGAACGCCTGTGCTGCAGACAAGGCTTCAGACAATGTGGCTTTTTGTCTTCTGTCGAAATAAAATAAAATGCTAGTTCCAAAACATCCATTAACACTTAGTTACTGGGGAAATGCATGGCTTGGATTTTTCTCCCAGGCACTGGACACACAAATGGGTTAATTCTGGGCAGCTGCTACAAATGAGCCAGCAGGAAGGTAGGGGCAGGGAAGGGAGACCCAGGCAGTGGCTGGGAGAGAAGCCAGGGGCCTCGGGCTGCTGATGGCAAGGCAGCAGGGGAGAGTGCTATCCTCTGAGTCCCTCCCTTTACCTGGTGATACCCCCCCCCCCTCCCCAAACCTTGCCTATGACAAGGCACGCTGAGGCTCTTTAATTTCAACACTTCTACACTAGAAGTGGTGCAACACTTCTAAAGCCCTCTCCTCGAAGTTATGGTTTTGGCCCTTCAGAACTGCCAGGCAAGCAGTGGGATGAGGTGAGATGAGGTGTCTAGGTCTGTGTAAGTCTGAAAGTGCTTTGGATCAATAACTTACCAATAAGTGCAATGGTAATAAATGTTCATCCTTCCCTCCCAGTTCTCCTTGGCAAGAAAAGTGACAGTAGTTGTGCCACCGGAGGGATGATCTCATGCACTGGTGAGACCTCAGGAGGCTTCACAGTCCTGAGCAGTCTATTTGGCCCAAAGCACAGTCTTTTTTTTTTTTTTTTCCCCTAATGTCATTACTGGATTTGTGCTCACACTGTACAAGTTACATTCCACCATGGGAACACTACAGCAATTTCCATAGAGTAGTTTTTAAAATGTACAATGTGCTATTCATGGCAAGGCAATGCATAATCTGAATGATTGCTGTAGGCAGTTGTAATTAACACAATGATTTAGTCACAAAGCCATACACTGCAAGAACTTTTATTTAACATTGTAATACACTCAAATATGAGCCAAACTATCCAAAAGTAATTGGGAGAGGCAGTGAACTGTGATGTGTGCTAGTTTGCAAACACCATGGACAGTTTGGTGTTCGCTGAGCTTCCATCCGCCTCAATAAATTCGGTTCAGACTCCTGCTATAGGAATTGACAGCAGATATCTAATCCCCCAAAGTGGATTATTTACATTTTTTGATACGTTACATTGCATTACATCCTGTCATGTTGCATCTCATCACAAGCAGATATAATATTGCATAACGTGATGTGACGTGATGACAGACATCAGAAATGTTGTTTTTTGTTGTTGTTGTTTTGGGTCTTTTAAAGTTTTTATATCTGGTGTCCAAAATGTTTCTGAGTGATCTCTAGGAATACTGAATAGTAAGTGCATGAATCATATGATCCTCAGGCAGACACTAAGCTGTTTCTCCCATGCATTGTTTTAAATCTGGCTGCATTGTTTTGCAGTTTCATGAAACCTCAGCAATGCAATTTTGCACATATTTTGCAAATATTTTTAAAAGATTCATTAGGAAGGAAATCAGCAGAACACATGTTCAATAACAGCATAAAATGACAACAGCTGCTGCAAATTATCTTGGCTGAAAGGAAACCCCAGAAATATATAGCAAACTTCAGCAATGTACTCGAGCTGTTGATTGTTCCCACCGTCTCTTGCTACTCGTCTCTGAGACACAGTTGGTGGAGGAACATTAATTTGTCCTTGTTCTTGAGACTGGCAGGTGTCACTTTGCCCAGTGTGGGATGTGAGTGACAGATATTTTGCAGCTGATGAAATGAGAATGCAGAAATTCAAGAGTGCCTCTGGGATTTCACTGGTCATTTGTGGCCAGCACAAGGGCAGGGCCCGCTGCTTTGCTAATGCAGGGCTGGCTGATGCTGCTGGCGCTGCAGGCTGCTGCAGATTCACACCATTTTAAATAATATTTGTGTTGTGAAGCTCTTCACACACACACACATACACACGCACTTGATGATAGTGTGCAGTTTGTTTCTTTTTGGACATATACTGCCTGGAAAACTGTCCTTTTATATATATATATATATTTTATTTTTATTTTTTATTATTATTATTTTTTCTGTTCTGTGCTAAAGCCTTGCTCAATAGCATTTTACCTACATCTGTTGTCTTTAATTCTTTGGATAACATAAATTAAATTAACTAAAAGCAAGGTATAAACTAACGTAGGTGATGTTGATTGAAAAATAAGAGCAGTATTAAAAAATGAAATTAATAATATAATTTCACAGTACAGAGGCTTAGGTAGAATTTGGGGAGAATAATAACAATTGAAGTATTTCCTTCATCTTATTTATAAAAATAGAAAAATGTGTTACAGGTAGAAATGAACAATGTTTATTTCCAATAAAAAGAGACGCTAGGAAATGAACACTGCAATGTTAAAGAATTAAGAATGAGATTTGTTGAATTTTTACACTAGCCTTCAGTTTGCCTTTATCTTTCTTTTAAATCTCAGACCATTTTATTTGCAGGCTATGTAGTGGCTAGGATTTCTAACACCTCTCCCCCCTCCTACCCCTCCCCCCAAATAAATAAATAAATAAATTATAAGTACAAGGAAAATAGATTGTCTAGAATTGATACCTTAGATAGATACTTCAACCTTGGTTTAAATAATACTTTTTTTTTTTTTTTTTTTTTTTTTTGCATTCAGCAATTTTATGTGAAAGCAGAGAGAAGGTTAAAAATGTTCTGTAGCTTCTTCTAGAATACTTTTTATAAGGACTACAGTGCATATTAAAAGGAAAACAATTCTATAAATGTTATTAATTTTTTATTTAAACCACATTATTTTTGAGGTTGTGATTTTAAAGAAAAAATATATTAAAAAACAAAACAAATGAAAAAAAAAAAAAAAACAAAAAAAAAAAACAAGACAGAGGCTCATTTTGCTAACAATGTTAAATTTGGTGTATATAGAATAGTGTAATCCAGAGAGCCACTAACAGCATTTTCAATTGTGATAAAAACTTATTAACATATTTGCCTCTTTAATGATTAACAGTCTTTGAATATTAAGAGATTTTTAAAACATCTTATTCACATCGAGGAGACTCTGCAAAAGGCTGAGCTTTTTCTTTATTTTATAAGTGAGGCTTCGTTTGATATGTATTCTGATTTAAAAGAACCATAATATTTTAATCGATCTCTCTGTAAAGATCATGATTATTATAAATGAGATATGGCCATGCACATCAAGCCTGACTGGTAGATAGGAGGTCACGAGTCAGGAATTATATGAAGAGGGCAAGTAAAAACTAGAAAAAATCCCAACATGATTGCTTAAAGGAACAATTATGTACACTGGCACATGAATTCAAGAATCCAGTTACATGTGTAGAGTTACCAGACTTAATTTTCTATTAATTTCCTTCAAACTAGCCTGGAAAAAACATCATTTGCAAATAAAATAAAATAAAGTTAAACCTCTACATTATTACGAAAAACATGCAATTTCATAATGAACTTTTCACATTCATGTAATGGATGGCATTAAAAATCTTTGCAAAGAAATATATCTGATGAAAATGTTGATACAAATCTAGACTGTGAAAACACTGGTTAATGTCATTTGCCAAATGTTATTTTATTATAGATAATTACTTCTGTTAAACAATTTGAAACGCACATAAAGATAGCATCTTATATGATACAAGTTTATTATTTTAGTATAATTCCATTATAAGAATTTTAAAAATTCTCTGAATAGATATTTTCCTTTCAAAAGCCTAGTTTCTGCAAACCAATATTGTTTTATTTATACGCATGCATACACACACACACACAACTATATCTATGCCATTTCAATTCATATTTCCCTCCCTACTTACCAATGCAAAGATATACTGTTATCCTTTGGAAATCAAATATTTTTTCTAGATGGCATGCTTCTTAATTAAACTGTATTCTTTACAGTGATCAAATATAATTAGCAGTAACAAGTATTTAATGAAAACAAACTGCTTTCCTTTGAAATCCTTCCAGCACACCGTACTTTAAGTCCATTGCTTCTCTGAGAAGATTGTTGTACCATAAGAACTACGACTAAGTATGTGATTAAAAAATTGCCGTGTTCTGAATCATTGCAGACAAAAAAAAATGGTGAGGTAAACACTGGGGATCCTGATTTGTGTCCTGTACAAATTGTATCTGTTGAGATGCTGCTTCGAATGAAACAGTACACAGTTAGTAGTTCGATGTGCTATAGATCTGCCTTTTAACTGTCCTATTTGATATCATTATGTACTAAGACATTACCCCAGTATCTTTGATTAATACTGAGCAAGATGAGAGGAAAGTGCACTCATATCGGACTCATTGACAGCGAGGTGCTATAGCAACTCTCCCGTAATTAATTGTGAGTGAAAGGGGGTTTGGTTTTTGCAGCCTCGTAAAACTTTTCCCACATGGCTGAACCCACGGTCAGGAGACGTTAGGCAACATTAACTGCCTGCACATTTCTGCAAGGCTCTGGAGGAACCGGCTCGGCACTGGGGCTCCAATTCTGAAAACCCTGGGACACAAGACATCAGTGTCTACCTTTCATCTTAGCTGAGATTTGGAGAGGGTTCAGACCACAGAGGCTCCTTAATTCTCACTAATTCATTTGCTTTCCTGATTCACTTGGCTTGGGATAACCTGCGAATGATAATGAACCTGTAAGGGGAGCGCTTAGTCCCTTGCCTTTGAATGTGCTTGGCATGGATTGAGGGCTTTCTGTAAATCTTGCAAGAGGAAAAGAATCTTATTAGCACTGATTGCCAGTCATGAGGTTGCCTCTAAAAATTGCTCTTGTATTTTTAACTCTTGCTTGCTTATAACAACCCCAGCCAAAGAGGGAGATGTGTTGTTTACACATCAAACAGGGCATTGTTCTCAACATTTACTCATTTCTCTTTGTAATTTGATCTAATCATAACACATTTGCTTTACGTAGGTCATTACTATACCACTATGAACACTTAATCATTTTTCCCATGATTATTCTACAAGTTCATAACTAGCCAAGTCCTCATCTCTTCACCCCCAGCTAAACATCCTCTTTGCATTAATGTGTGCTCTCTAGAATAAAGGGTCCAATTTACTTTTTCTTTTTTTTTTTTTTCTTTTTCTTTTTCTTTTTCTTTTTCTTTTTCTTTTTCTTTTTCTTTTTCTTTTTCTTTTTCTTTTTTCTTTTGTTATTAACCATTTCAGCAGAGGAAAATCTAGCAGCTTTCTAGCAGGTTGGATGTTCTCTCATGTTGGCTCTTACCTTTTTAAATATATATATATATACACTGTAGGTCTGGGTATGAATTCAAGCCCTGATGAAAATATCTTAAAATAAAACTGAGGAAAAGTGGCTCATTCTTGCTTCTCTCTTGCAAAGGAAAATTCAACTTGGGACTAATATTTTTTCCATTAATTTATCTGAATTTAAGTAACTGTATAGAAGCAATGGATTGAAACCCAGAAATCTGTGTCTTACTCAGCTGAGCCCACCAAATGCCTTCTGGAGGCAGCCTTTGCAAGTCCATATCTGTGAGACTGGGGATTCAGAATCCAGTTCGTTGGGGGTCCAGACTTGAACTGAACAAATTCCTGAACAAACACAGGGAGATACCATCCTTCAAAAGCAGATTCTGGGCTGATCAGCTTCTTGAACATCTCAACTGGCTTTAAAACCCAAACCATCCTAGGAAATGCATTTGTAACATTTTCTGATGTTTCTGTAAAAATGTATTTTGCTGTGGCTCCTAGCCATTTAAATATGCTATATATTCAGTTCTAGAAAACCAGTGCTCTGGCTTTGTATTTAATAACAAGTTAAATGCAAGTCTGGTATCAGCCAAAGTGATCCTCATGCAGCTTCCACATCTAGGACATCTATTCAGTAACCATGAGTGAATAATGCAGTGCACTAAGACAATGATAAAATTATTTTATTTTATTGTTTTCCTTATATCTTGATGAGGGTGGTGTGGAATTTGAAAAAAAAAAAAATTGCTTCCACCTTCACATAATAAAATAATTTACAGAGCCCTCTTGAAATATGAATTTTATACTTTTCTCTCTCTAAATTAGTGTTATCTCAAACAAACAAACAATTAAAAAAACAAACAAACAAAAAAAAACAATGCCAATGGACAAAATATTATGCCCACTATTTCTTAATAGCAATTGCCAAAAGGAATAATTATATGAGACTGATAGAACTCAAATTTGAACTGGAACTTCTTGTGGGGGAATATGAAATTCTATTACATTGATAGGCTTAGCTCTTCTTCAGAGGGCATGAATAAGAACTGATCAGCAAACAGGATTTATGTTGCATGTGAATTCTAACAGTTTGACATTTGCTTGTCCAATCATTAAACGTTTCCACAAGACAGTTACAATAAATAAATAAATTAATTCATTAAAATCCCAACTTGCTTTGGAAATGTCATACAAAAATATCTGCATTTTACATCAAAATGTCAAAACAAACCATTGATTCAAGCTGCTATGTTTCAAAATGTCAATTTGTTACTTTTTATCAGCATTTTGGCTGTATATTATGTGTCAATTCCATTCAGAAATTCTTTGAGAAAAATTCATTGAATTTTACTTTTCCATAGTAAAACCAAGGCTCAAAAATATCTATATTGTTTGACAATAATTCTCTGTTGGAATCTTCTGCATAGCTTTACTAAATACAAATAATGGTGAATAGAAAAATACTTCTTTATTAAAAGTTTGTCAGAGTTTTTTTTTATTATTATTATTATTATTTTTAACTGAAAAGTGTATTTCACTCTAATATTATTAACAAAAACAAAAAAGAAAGAAAAACACCCCAAATTTACTCAGTGTTTGACCAACGCCATGGAAAAAAAATCCTTATGTGTCACCAGAAAACCCCACCCCCTTTACATTTATAGATAAAACTAGGTAAAGAAACACTCTCCAGTCTGAACAGGATGTCTCAAAAACCCCTTATGCATCTTAAGAACAGCAGATCCATGACAGCCCACATGGATACAGACAATCCTAAAGAGAATGATGTATTTAGGAATATTTCAGTTTATTAAGTGGAAAAATCAGGTTCAAAGTATATCCATACCATGAGGACCACATGCCTTTTTTGATCATTGGTTGCTAGAAGCCTCCCTGTATGTGGGTCTTTGGGTCTTTTATTATTTTATTTTATTTTATTTTATTTTATTTTATTTTATTTTATTTTATTTTATTTTATTTTATTTTATTTTATTTTATTTTATTTTATTTTATTTTATTTTATTTTATTTTATTTTATTTTATTTTATAATTTCTCATCTGCTGCCTTGTCACCCTTGTCAAAATCATATAGCTCATGCAGCCTAGCTACATCTGCCATGTAGCTTCTTTGCAAATCACAGGAATTATGAGAACACTTGTGTCTCTCACTGTTACATTACTGTCTAGCATTTTTGTTTTTCTGGCTTTTTTTTTTCTTCCATTGGAGCTCTCTGCTTCTTGGAGCTTTCTTGCAGGAACAATCTCCATTTGTAACCCCCAGGACCAATCTTAAGCCCATGAAAGCCTCTGGGAATATTAGACCAAGACAAGGCCAGCTCCTGCTCCTCTATTAATCAGCAACTTACACCACATTTTCCTCTCTGCTAACTTTCACTCAGCACTTCCAAAATTTCTGCACAATGCTAAGCAGTTTTACAGCAATAAAACACAGCTCTTAACTAATCTATTATCTCTCTATGTCTGAAAATGTGAGCAAACTTGGAAAGTAGAACTCAGCCACATTTTTCAGCTCAGCTTGCATATTTGCTAGTGAAGAAATTATTTTCTTCCCTAACATTCTGGTCAAAAAGCATCAATAGGCAAGTTACGCTCATTTACATACATTTTCTATTAAACTTTTCTATCATAAAAAATTGCCTTTATGATCCAGACACATAATTTATTATACAATGCACCACCACCATCATCACACTGTATTGCATTTTACGTGTTTATACTAACAGGGAAGGTGATCAGCTTTAGCCTTCTTTTCATTATATGCATCATTCATCCTCCAGCACCAAGATCTCTGGATTCTGTAGCATATCCATCATTATCTAACTGCCAACTGTTTTCAGAGGTTCCACTGCTTTAAGCTCATTATTTCTTCAGATTGGTGAATCTACAGAGAATCTTTCCACAACATAGAGCAGTCAGCATGGTACATGTGTACAGATGAATGGTAAGGGTTTGTCCTTCACAGTCTCTTTGTACCTAGTTTTGCCCCAGAACTGCAGCATGTAATGAGCAGCAAATGTATACTCATAGGACTAAAAATAATAAAAAGTTAAATAGCAGTAAAAATAATAACCAAATAGTGGCATCTTTGTATGGATGAGATGTCAATAATTCTAGTTTACACTTTGTTCAGTAGTTTGGGGTTACTATCTCTTAAACCGCAGGCTAAAGCACATAGACAAAGAGCTGTGCTAAGACAAGGATTTTTTTTCCTGTCCCTGTTTGGATTGGTGCATTTAATTTAATCAATAGCTGAATTGGGAAAAGGAGGAGAATTGGATGGTTCAAGAGACTGATAATGGGATATCGAACTTTTCATCTCGATATCATTGATTCAACATAGGAATTGACACACTGGATCAGAGCAGTCTGTCTCCTCAGACATCCTCTCTGACAGTGGCCTGTACTGGATGGGTTTCAGGATGAGGCATCAGAAACCCTGTAGCAAGTGTTTATGAAATAACCTGCCCACAGGAAAGGTTTCTTCCTAACTTTCTCATTTACTGGTTCCCTGATGTTCATTCAGGGTAATCTATACCTCCTCAAAAATCTTCTGAATTCTATACTGTGACAAAGATGATATGTTTACTTAAATAGGCATCTGACTGAAATCTACATGCAGCTGAAGTCTTGGCCACGAATGAGTTCCAGAGGAGAATTATGAATGACAAAAATGACTAATTTCTTTGCACTCATTCTTAACTTGTTGCCTTTCTAAATAAATAATCCCTTCTACAGTTTGTTTAACTTTTCTTTACTAGCCATTATCACTACTGGAGCATTAAAGTCATCTTTTCTTTCAATGCAATAATTTAAATCTTTTCAGTCTGCCTTGAAATGAAGGGCTTTTCATGCTTCTAATTACTTTAATCCCTCTTCTCTATGCTTCGTCTATTTCTGCTACATTCTCTTTGGACAGGATAGCTAGAACTGAATGTGGTACTTCAGGTCAGGGTATATCAATGATTTACTTAATGAACTTCAAAGATTGTTTCTCTCCCATTCTTTTTGCATCCTAACAGTTTTTCTTTTTTGACTCTTTTTCCATACAGAGCAGAGTGTTTCATTGAGCCATCCACTATATGGTATAGGGCTTATCCTGAGTGACAACATCAAAGTATTTGTGTAGCTCAAATTATTCTTTATGTTACATTTGTCAAAACTGAACCTGACTATTCAACTAAATTTGTTAAATTTTACTGAAGTTTTCTTACTGCTTTTTTGATCTTGAAATTTCTGAAACATTTGAGTTTTATTCACTATCTTTTTACCTACAAATATCATATGCATTTTCCTAACTACAGGAAAAAAAAGAAAAAAAAGAAAAAAAAAAGAAAAAAAAAAAGAAAAAAAAAAAAAAAAAGAACCTGCTTCCTAGCCATGCTAAGGAGCCTGGAAATCCACCCACATATATATAAATATATTAACTTTCTATAAGTTCACAATGTCTTTTTATAGTTTACATAAACAACCTCTAATCCCTTCTTGTGCCCTTCTCCAGTGGATATTTCCTGGCAGCATTCTACAAAGAGATTTTTTTTTTTCTCCCAGAATTTCAGTTAAAATACATTGTTTAGTTGACATAACACATTCTGGGCTTTCTTTATGTCACTATGTTACTTTCTGTCACATTGCTAATGTCACTATTATATAACACTAAAATCACTGTCTTATTTCAGTC
The DNA here is from genome assembly GCF_965140915.1 of Aythya marila. Classification (NCBI taxonomy): domain Eukaryota; kingdom Metazoa; phylum Chordata; class Aves; order Anseriformes; family Anatidae; genus Aythya; species Aythya marila. The sequence continues at coordinate 21,478,912 of NC_139047.1, read as the reverse complement.
CTTATTTAAGTTTAAAAGGAGACATAATGAGTTGGCATTTCTAGGATCTTGCCCAAAGCCTTAAAAATCAGCCTCAGCACTTACTACTTTATCGACAGTGGCTGCATTGAATGGGACCTTGCTTATGTTTAAGAGCATCTCACCAACTTTTTTCTTAAATAACTTTTCCAGTCTCGGATGTCCTATCCATTCCTGTATCATGAGAAAAAAAATGATGAAGACAGTTGTTGTCCTTGCTGGCCTAAGTGAAATATGCTAATGTTCTCAATTCACATCTTAACACAAAAGGCAAACCAAAAACCAGATGACAGATGACCTTGTTAGTAGCCCTAGTGAAGACATTACTTACATACAGTAGGAACAAAATGACCAACCCTTTCACTGTGGGGAAGGTTGTCCTCTGATATTAGAATAAAGAAGCTTTGGCATCATACTAAGTAAAACCTTTCTTTTTTTTTTTTTTTTTTTTTCTTCCAGGCTCATGCTTATGTGAGTGAGTAGAAGTGCTGAGTCTGTCAGGCTGTTAAATATTCTTAAGAAGTACAGTGGTGTGACACTAAATGTATTAACTGGGTTGCAGGTGAGGGGCTATTTAATGCCACTCCAAGACCAGCTAAAGCAATTTATGTTTATTTCTTCTGTAAAACAATGCTCTCTAATCCACCACCTACCATGAGTGCTCAGTTCCAGCTCTGTGGACCTGAAGACCACCTAGAGACAGAAACTTCAGATGTGCACAAGCCTCCACTTTCATTCTCTTCTGCAGATTTCCCTGGGCTGATGCATTCAGAGCAAAAGCATCAGGTGGAAGAAAAAAGACATCTTAGTTATACTGAAGATTTGCATCACTTCAAAGACACTGAGGATCAAGGACGCCTCTGTACCCACACACTGCACCCAGCAGCGGGGAGATGAAGGGAATAACAACCTGGGATGCCCTGCGAGAGCACGTCTCCCTCTCCCTGTGCCCACCAAGTGTTCCCAGTGTGCACGGGCACTGAGCACCTCCAGGAGCTGTAGACACAAGGAATTCTGCTTTACTTCTCTAAACACATTTCTCATGGGCACATTCACAGCTAGGCTGAAGATCTAGCCCACAGTAAGGGAAATGTACATTATTCTCAATATTACTTGTGCCATCAGTGTTTTCAGGTTAATTTGTAAAAAATATATGAACTGAAAGCCTGAGTTTCAAATGAGACAGCTATTTCAAGGCTTGGTTTAATAAACCTAATTTATTATGTGAGATAACAGAGTTCTGCAATAGACTGCACAGCTTCATGGCTGAAGTTAGTAATTCCTGTGAATAATGCTGCTAAAAGAAAACATATTATGTGGTCAGTCTGCAGCAATCAGACATGGTTCCTAGACAGAAGCTATCTTCATTGTTTTTGCTAAAATGCAGAAAATCCAAGAGGACTAGTTATCTCAGCTCTAAATATCTAAGTTACAGGAGCACAGCTGGAACGTCATGGCTCCCTACCTTTGTACAGCCTTTCTTATAGCTGTAGCAGCATGCCACTACTGAGGGCTAAAGATGAAGAAGTTTTGTAACTTGCTACTGTCATGCTTACAACAAAGCATACTATCCTCTTTAGCATTTCTGAGTCTTTTTGTTGTCTATATTTAAAGCATAAATGTAACATTTCTGGATGCCACCCTGTGTAGATAAAAGCATACAATGTTTTAACAAACAGCATAAAGCACTGCAATTACACAGAATGCACTGGCAATGCCAGAACCAAGGCCAGGTAAATGTGAGCACACCCAGTGTTTCCTGGGCATGACGGAAAATGCTTAATTCCAATTGATTAAAGTAGAAGACTAAAAGGAGAAGAAGAAAAAAAATATTCTTTAAGTGAATAACAGTGGAGTTTTCTCATGCATTTAGGCATAAAATGACACTCTGCGGGAGTCAGAAAGTAATTTTTCTCCTTCGGATGAGAAGTTGCGCAACTGGTGAAGCACAATTATGAATGATTTACTTACAGTGCAGAAGGTATAAGATATTGCTTTTAAGCTGGATGCACTGGTCATCTTTTCTGCTACAATAGCTTCTCTGTCTCCTGCCTCTACATCTCACACTAATGTGGGTGAAAGGTAGCTAACCCATTTGTAAGTATATTTAAAAAGCAGCTTCAAAAACATTTTGAAATATGCTCTGTGATTGCAGTCAAACTAACAATGAGAATGCTGGGATGAATTTATCAAGTTTTTAGGAAGAGGTATGAGCATTTCTGCTTAAACAAATATTAACAGCCACAGCTATAAAATGCTGGGGAGCATGTACTGCTAAAACAGTGATTAGCCACCAAAACCAAAAACCAATCAACCAAATAAACAAAAAGTAGTTAGAAACTGGAAGAAAAAAAAAAAAAAAAAAAAAAAAAAGAGAGAGGGGGGGGAAGGAAAAAAAAAAGAAGAAGAAGAAGAAGAAAAATAACATCCCTCCACCTATATATGTACTCCTTCCCCCAAGGGAATGCATATCTGCATTACACTAAGTACAACTTGTGCAATTAGTGGCCTACAAAGGGCACGTGAAAACAGATGAGGACATATAAGCAGAAAAGGAGAGGTTTAGGTCTTTCAGAATCTTATCAAGGATATTTGTAAATGGAAAGAGAAGAGCCAGTAGCTGAAAATATTTCAGGAAACTCTCCTGAATCTGAATATTTGTAATGTCTGCATCATTGAATCACCTAAAAAGCATGCTGAAAAAGCTGAAAAAGTCTAAAAAGGCTTCCCTACAAAACCTTGCAAATCTTTGGCTGAAGATATCACCTTACCCCAGCCCATGGAGACTCTGCCAATAGTATCTTAATTATAAACGTAGGCAAGTACACGCCTGTCAGGCTCACAGTCAGGGCTGTCTGCAGCACATAGTACCTGGAGGAAGGTGTCCATGCAGCACAGGGCATTTGATGAGAAACTCAGCAGCACACTGGACTTGGTGGTCAGAGCCTGCTGGAGTGCCTGCCCCATGGCACAGCTGGGCAGATGGAGATGCTGGGTGGGGGATGGCAGCTGGGACAGGAATGCTACGCAGAAGGTTGCTTCTTCATAACACTTTTGCTTCAAGTAACTTGTCAGCAGTCAAAGTTTCAGGTTCATGGAGTTATGGCTTCCTGAAAAGTGCTGCAGGAGTGACATTAATGTTGGTTTATTTGGCCACCTCTAATAAATGAATCAGCTACTATAAGGCTTGCTAAGAGATGCTGTCTCTCTGCATGCACAGCAGAATGGTTGGTTTAGTAGATTTTCACACTGATCTCCCATTGTTTCAGGTGGATGCAATGAATATGGAGAAATCTGGGAGACAAACCCCACTTTTTTATCTCTGAATTTAAAAGCCTTTGATTTCTGATGTACTAATATCCTTCATAGCAAATGCTTGCTAATATTCAAACAACTGAAGAAATCATGGTAATTTCTCCTTTTTACATTCATTGTTTGACATAAAAAAAAAAAAAAAATGACATTCTCCAGCCTGAGCTGCACAGAAGAAAAGAACTTTTGCACACATTCACTGACTGTAAATCTTTGTTTTATTCTTCCAGGTGGGAAATTATTTTTGGCTTTTTCATGCTTTTAATCAAACTGCAAACCACTCACTAACAGCCACTCCTCCTTTCAAGAGCCTTTTTCAAGAGAAGTATGGCTTAAAGATGATATAATAACTCTTAATAGCCTTAATCAGGTTATTTTTTATTATGCTTTAATTCACTATAATCCCTATAAGTCTGTGGAAATCTAGAGTTAAAAGTTGTTTCTTTAATGACTTTAAAACATTAGCAACAAATGGCGTTAAGATTATTTTACCAAGAAAGAAATATACACTTTAGTAAGACAAAACATTACCATGTTGGATCCAGAAGTTTTGTTTGGGGGAACAAAAAAAACTATAAGGGATTGCCCTTTCTCCTCATTCTGAGCTCACAAGGTAATACTAATTTGTCACTAACTCTTCAAGTTACGATTTTATAGCTACTCCAACATCATCTTTTGGCAACATCTGAGATGTCCTGCTGCGTACAATTAATCAGTACACTGCTCAGGCAAGTAAGTTGTACTACATCTCCCAGTATGTGCCTCATGGTCTCAGTGTTGTGTATTCAACTGCTGGTCAATGAGGTTGCAATGCAAGCACAGGGGGCATTTCTCCCATATGGTTTGGGTCAAATATATGCTACAAGTGTCCACAAGAAAAAAACTTCTGGAAAAAAAAAAAAATCCCCAGAAGAAAAGGGTCTCAAAGAGTGCCCCAAATGAAGATTTTATTTATTTATTTATTTATTATTTATCCACTGAAGAAAAAAAAAATAAGTAAATGGTAAAACATACATACACTATAGTTCTCCAGGCAGAAGAAGGCATGCCTGAAGCTCTGTTGTCCTATGATCTTTGCTTCCCAGCATAACTTCTGGTGCAAAGACAAGGCAAGCAGTTCTTTGCAATGACAACAAAATGTATAGCTGGTTACGTTACTGAACTCCTCACTGGCACCTCATTCTGACTAGTTCATGACCACCAGGCACAATCCAGCACCCAGATCTGAAGATAAAAGAGACCTTAAAAGTTAAAGGGAGAGATGATGTTTATGAGTTGTTTTTTTCTCAGATGTTGGGGCATGCCTCACCAGGTAGCACAAGTTGATATATTCAGGAAAAGTATTCATGATCTCCAGTGTACAAGAAGGATGCAATCTCTATTCTATACAGAATGTGGTATTATGTGTCGGTCCTGGTTTTATTTTATTGTAAAATTATTGACTCTGTTTGCAGAGAACATTTCTGTGAGACTTTACAAACTACTAGTCTACAGATCCAAAATAACAATCCTACATGTGTGTTGGGCTTTGGAGCCACACCAACACTCCAAGTGAGCAGACAAGTCTCAAGCATTCACTGCCCTGAGTTTTTACATTCTGGACAGCATTTACCAATCCCATATGATTCAGATGTAGTTCAAGCATTCAATAACTTCTCCAGTTAAGACCAAAATTCATAAAGCATCACACTTCAAGAGACAAAGACAAGCATCAGGAAAATTAAAGGAAAAAGCAATAAGTAGAAGAAAGGCAAGAAGATTTTATACCTAGATTCTATGCATTTAGAGAAAAGAAAAAAAAAAGGGAGGGGGGGGGGGCGGGGAAGTACATTTAATACTTTATTTCTGCCACCCTCCCCTGAAGTATTGGCTACTGTCAGAAACAGGAAATTGAGTCAGATGAACCCTAATCTAATATGGTTACTTGTGTAATCCTATTTCCATGGAGATCTGTTATTTTACAGAAGGCAGCAGAACTAACAGATTCTGTTATCTGATAATTGTGGATCTGTTTTTTGGGGATCTAACTGCAATACATTGAATACTTGCACTTCCTCAGGTAATGAGCCGAATTCTGCCTAAGGGTCTCTGAAGTCAGCGTGATTCATAAATGTACTGTTACGACAGACCTGCATCCTGCAGGCCACATATTCCCTACAAGTTTGCCTGTTTTGTGCTTTTCCTGTTGGAAAAGGAGCCTTGACTTTTAAACTCATGACAGTGTTTAAAACAATGCACTCATAACAAAAAAATAGTTTTAGTGTTTGTGTTCTGAAGAAGAGAAGGGAAGGGGAAGGGGAAGGGGAAGGGGAAGGGGAAGGGGAAGGGGAAGGGGAAGGGGAAGGGGAAGGGGAAGGGGAAGGGAAGGGAAGGGAAGGGAAGGGAAGGGAAGGGAAGGGAAGGGAAGGGAAGGGAAGGGAAGGGAAGGGAAGGGAAGGGAAGGGAAGGGAAGGGAAGGGAAGGGAAGGGAAGGGAAGGGAAGGGAAGGGAAGGGAAGGGAAGGGGAAAAAAGAAAAACAGAACAAAAAAGAATGCTGTGGGCATTTAATTGTAAAAGCACTAGAAAATAATGTTGCAAACAAAAGTATGCAAATTTGCACAATCAATTTCCCTTTAAATTTGTACTCAGGTTTCAAAAAACAGGCTTCTGCTGTTTCTGCCTGGTCACATTCACTTATGCAGGCATCCATGATAAAGCACATCATGGGCCATGTACAAGCAAGGTACAACACTGTGGGCTGACCCATGGGAAGGTGAGCAGCACAGCTGCTCTGGAGATGGAGTGCCTCTGTGTCCCTCTGCTCTGGATCTCACAGTTCTGCAGATACAAGATACAATTTTAATTTGCTCATATTCTTTCACTGGTGCTGTTATGAGGCATTAAAAAAATAATGAATATTGTTAAACACGTATTAGTAACTTGTTGTTAAGCAATAACAGCTAATGGGAGGACATTTCCTAGCAGTTAATGATTGGCCAGAGGAGATGACTGGGGTCCTTAACACGGTCAGTCATTAAATGTGAAGCAATACCCTTGCTTTTACCCGCTGTTGCTACTTGTTTCCTCCTCCCTCACCCCCACCCCCCTTCCAGTTTACATCTCCAGTTTTCTGCACTCCAGTTCCAATGATGTGAATTTCATTTTCTTTACTTAGATACTTACCTATTTCCAGCCCTTAGTAAATGGCATAGAAAATCTTCATTCACAATAGTCTATGTGGTATTCAATAAATTATGCTTGGATTACTGATTAAATGAAGATGATTATTAAATATTAAAACAAAGACTTTATCCACATTTTTGCGGTCACAGATGAAAAAACTACACAGATCACTGTAATCCATTTATTGGTTTATGATGGAAAAGTCCTATAAGGAGTGTCACAATTCCCTATGCTGTCCCTGAGTGCATTTTGCATTAGGACCTCTGATTTAGCTGAAAGACATATAAAAATCAAACACAGCTAGACAGATCCCTTCTGGCTACACATCTGAGAAGGCTCAGGAGCATAAGGTCGGCACACAGCAACTTATGCTGACAAAATGAGCCCAGAACCACCTGTTTCAGATGTTAGTATGCAAAGATTTTTGAGGTCTGGAGCTTTTGACCAAGACACACCACTCTTGGGTGATCTGCTTTCTGTCTCCTTCCATCCTCCTCCCTCCTCTCCTCCCACTACCTGCCATACACATAAAAACAGTGGAAGCTAAAGGACAGAAAACTACTTAATGGAAGCACATTTTAAGTAAAGTAGCTGTTTGTCCTATTCAAGGAGTCTGATCCTGAACCTGAATTTTTTCAGCCAAGAAAAGTAATCTGTTGAGACCAGAGCAATCTCTGGTTTTACTGTGGTCTCTCATCATTATCAGTTACTTAATTTGAGTAATACCTGTTTGTTTGTTTTTTATTTGTTTGTTTGTTTGTTTGTTTTTACCTACTTACACCAAGTCCGTTAGCATAAAGAAAAGGCCTAGTTCTGTTTGCATTGCAAGCAAATTCTAGAGCCCATGACTGATTTTATACTCATAAAAATATTTATTTTAAATACTGGGAACACTGATGTTACTTTGTTATTATGTCCTTTGCTAAGAATTTGTAACTATGACCTAGAATTGTATTAAAACACCTGAAAAAAAAGTATTAATCAATATCTTTGTTATGGATGTGCTTACTTTTTGTCTATAACTGCAAGTCACTCCTATTTTTTTAAGTCCATCCCTTTTTAAATTAAGAACAAAAGAAAGGCTGAAACTGATCAACAAGGGTAAAGACACAAGAGAAAGCTAGCAAAGATATTCCACAGAATCATAATTTCTTAAGAATTTCAATGAAACATAAGTGTAAACATTGGAAGCATGGAAATGAGAGATCTAGGAATATTTTCTGAATTCTTGCAGGCTCATTGGAGAAGAGGTGATATTTTGGAGGATTTTTTGGCTGATCTTCAAACACATGCTTGGGAAGGCTGCTTACAGCTACAAATGCAATGGCCACAGTGTGCCTTAGGTGTTGCACTGTCTGGGATCTTTCTTCTATAATTTCATTTATAAAGCAATGTGTGATGGCAACAAAACAAAACCCTCCATATTGACCACAAAAAAAAAAAAAAAAAAAAAGCCAAATAAATTTGTCTATAAAGGTAAGTAAACTGTAAAGAGGGAAACACCCTATTTCTTCAGATGATGAAAACATTGGGCACAGATACAGTGTTTAAGCGTGATAACCTTCACTTTTTGTTTCCTTTTTTTTTTTTTTTAATTCAGAATGGTAGCAATTACTAATTAAGAAGTTTAGGTTGTGGAGTCTCCTTCTCTTGAGATATTCAAAGCGTGTCTGGACGCCTACCTGGGCAACCTGCTTTAAGGAACCTGCTTTGGCAGGGGGGGTTGGACCCGATGATCTTTCGAGGTCCCTTCCAACCACTGCATTTCTGAGATTCTGTGATTCGTGGCTTTCTGTGTTCAAAAGCATTCTATAAAAATAATTTTACAATTATTTTTGTTATTTAAAAATATTTAACATGTTTTAATTAAACAGCCATTTCTTTATGGCCTATGTTCTTGTTACTGGCTATTGACATTACTGCTGTAGGAGGCTCATGGATTTTGCCCTGAAAAGTATTGAAAAAAAAAAAAAAAAAAGATTTAGTGAATTTATGGAAGTCTCATATCAAAATTTGGTCTCTTTCAGATGCAAGCTATTTGTAGAGCAGAAAGAGCTAGGACAAGAGAGAAGAATAAGATTATTCTAGGACATTTTAAAATTCTTGCAAAGCAAGTTGACTCAGATTTTGCCCAAAGCTATATTATGTTATTGGAATCCTTATTGGCTAAGATCAATTGAAAAGTTGATTTCTCTGATCATAATCACATGAAGAAACTATTTTGGGTGATTGTATTTGTAGTTTGGGCAACCTGCTGGTTCATCTGTCACTCATGGGGACAACCAGCACTCTCTTGCTCATCAGCCCTCACAGTCAAATGCCCGTCACATCAGTAAATTCACTTTGCCTGCTTTTGTTTCGAGATTGAATAACTCTGTTTCAGTTATGTCTTTAAGGTGCAGGAAGAGTCAGGACTTCCTCGTGGTAGGTACCTTTCACAGAGACTGATCCCCGCTGCCTCAGTGAAAAGAGCTTATGTGTGGGATGAGTGGGTCCACCTCCTACTCATGGCCTTTGTCCTTTTGCTGGCCCCTGGCTCTGCTACTCCTTCTTTCCTATTCTGTTCTTGACCTCCTTTCACAATTGCCCATCTCCCTCAGCGGATGGTCTCTCTGCTGTTCTCTCTTTCACCTAATATGGATTTTGATTTGCCACAGGGAAAAGAAAAAAAAAAAAAAAAAAAAAAAAAAAAAGGACCAAAGAAATAACGTTGACTTTGAGCTCTACATTTATGCTTCCTGAACAGAAACTCTGCCTGCATGAAAATCAAATAGGGAAGGGAATAAAACATAGTGATTGTACGACCAGATTTTCCCTGATTCCCAGAGAAGCCCAGAAGTCAGGAAGTCACTGTCAGTTCCCTGTTTCTGTGTTTCAGCCTTATTTTCAGCACAGGTTAGAGCTTTATGCCACCACTCTTGGCTCTTATTCTGCCTTTCCTGGAGTGGGAAGCATATGGGAATGCATGACAGAGCTTAAGCTTCTGCAATCCTGAGATGGTGAATACTATTACAAATTACAGGAGCCCTGAAAGTGCTCCAGCTTCTGCCTAAGGACAGCCCCAAACCTCCTAACAATCTGTGCAGGCTGTTCTCTGCAAAGCTCTGCAAGACCCCAGGTTTTCTCCCAGGAGGCTCACAGGGTGTTATAAGAGGGCAGCGCTCAGCTCTGCGCGGCTAAGTAGTGTCAAAGTGAGACCATCCGATGACAAACACAACGTGAGCTGAAGCCAGAGACAGTAGCAGTCTCCCCCTCAAACCTCAAACCATGATGGTGCTTCGGTATCACTACAAACATGTGATCTCGTTTACAGAATTACAGACTAACGATAGGGTACAAAAATGCAAAGCATAGTGCTAACCTGGAGTTTCATGGTTTGCTCCTTTGGTACATTTGTCTCATAATTAAGGGATAGTTTTTGTCTGTGAATAATAAACATTTTGAGCTTGAATTAATTTGAGTATTTCTGCCCTATCTCGCTTGGTAAAATAATAGAGATATTCTAGGCTATCTCCTATTGCCCATTAATGTTGTGTATATAAATAAGCCAGGTTATCTTTTCCTTGTGAGAAATGTTTTATCTAGCAGGCTCTTGTCCCGTGGTTCAGTACTCCACCACTCTAAATTAGGACACTTTATCTTAAGGCTTCATAATCTTACGAGACTATAATTGGAAAGTTTATAAAAAAAAAATCCTGCTTTGTAAGCTTGGCAGCTGAGATAGAAAGAGGGAATGAGAAGGGCTACAGCAGAATTACACCATCACAGCTAGCCTGACTCCGCTTGACAGAGCCGTTTAATATTTTGACAAGACAAAATATAAAGCAGCATTTTATTCTGTAGAGACTTCACTAGACACAAGCATGGAAGTGCTTGTGATCAATAAAGTTTGCGGTGGAGAGTGATTTATTTACAGCAGGGTATTATGTAGAGAAAGAGCTGTGATATTTCCACAGGCTTTGACGGCATAATGGGCCCCTCTCAATCCTTACATGGAAGGGTTAGATTGTCATGGTTGCTCAGGCAGTATTCAAAACGTTATCTGATCAGCCTTAAAGACTTCAGAACGAGACAGATGATTAGTTACCCTAAACGATCCTCATCATGCAGAAATTGATGATTTAATATAGTCAATGACAGACGATTCCATTTGTACTAGATAAAGTGTCTGCGGTTTGTATCAATCATAATAGAGTTATTATTGAGCATAAAAGAAAAGCATGTTTAATATCATTAATTCCAGATATGTCGCTTTCCACATCTGGCATTCATCCATAGAGCAGAACCACTCCAGGCTATCATTCCTGCCTGTGTGCTGGTGACTCCAGTGTTTTTTGTAATTTCAAAATGTTTTTCAGCACCTCCAGCTAGGTGCAATAACAGTTTACAGATTACCTATGTCATCACATTTTGACAAACTTCTCAATCTGATGTGACCTTCATCTTTAGCCATCTGCTTGCCTTTGTTTCTGCCTTTTTTTTTTTTTTTCCTTTTTTTTTTTTTTGATAAACCTCTGCAGCTTAAAGCTGTAGTGGTTTGTTCCATATTCTTCTAGGTCAACATTTCACCTGTGTAAATCCAGAAATACAGACTGAAATGTACAGACAGTAACCTGGGTTCAAGTCTCAAGACAGCTGACTGTGGGCAAACCTCCTAGGTATATATTTTCATCACTTACATCAAATGTTTTTTAATTGTTAGGGGTTATAAACAGTGCCTACATAATAGTTAGTATTTGGAAAAATACGCTTTTTAAAAACAGCTCTTCTGCAGGGCCTGTCTTTTTTAAATTCCTCAAAAATGTGGGGCAGAATCTGTATGTTTCCATAACTGGATCACAAATACCTTTAAGCAAATGAACAGAAACCATGCTGAAAATGCAGCTCAAACCCCTGCATTTGCAATTTGCTAATTTGGCATGGAGCACAGGCAGTCACCAGAGAATCCAAATGTATATGCTACTGCTTTGCAGTAGAAGACTAAATTCCTGGAAAAGTACTACATCTATCTACATTTTTTTTAATTATTATTATTTATTTCTGTTTTCCTGAGTCCCAAGTAAAACTTCAAATGAGGAATGAAGTACCTATGGGATTTTGTTTCTTTACTCATTCAGATGGATGATTGCATGGTTTTTAGAGATAAATGCTCAAAAACAGAAAATAAAAGTGTTATAAAAATGTGTGAGCGAGCTTGTTTTTAAACACTGAGACCAGAATTTCTTGTTATATTGTTCAAATCAGAAAATTGGAGAAGCATTCTTTTACATGTAGTTGTAAGGGCCTCCTCTCCTTTTTTTCCTGCTTGCATGGGTATTTTATACCAGTGGGGAGAACAGTCCAAATGAGTTGGCTGCCTGCCAGTTCAAACAGCAGGAAGTTTACTGATGCTGGAAGCTTTATTTATTTTGTGTTTTATTTTGGAAGGAGGAGTAAAGAAGGCTAATAACATTTCAGGGGCAAAGAGTGAGTTGTTGTCCTGCACTTCAGGCTCTACTATCAACCAAGCATTGCAACATCTCCTATACTGCAGAGTTCAATTTAAAGATCAAATCCACTATTACCTCCTCCTCTCCTACTGTCACTCCTCCAACAGAAAGAACAAGAAATCTAAATCATCTGAGTAACTACTGCTGTATATACATGTATAGCAACTAGGAAAGGGAGGGAAATGTTTGCTACTGCATAGAACCCAGTTAATTCTGTGCAAAATAATAGGTTTACTCCACGTATTTTTCCCTATATTACTTTTCTTTTATTTTGTTTTTAATTGAAATAGATTTAAGAGGGCTTTGTCATTTGTAGATTTTTTTTTTGTGAAATTTTAAAAACAGCTAAATAGGCATACAGCTAGATTTTATGGTTTATGTGAAGGGTATAGAACAGAAACATATCGATGCAAAGTTTCTTCTTAGTCCAGCAGATACAGAAAGAGGGGTGAAGCAACACCCTCTAAAATTAACATTAAGCAGAAAATCCCAAGGAAAGTCACAGACAGCCTGAACTGTCTGCAAGGTCCATGTAAAGCAAGTATCATGATCATTTAACAGTAGCAAACTCCCTATATTATTTTTATTCAGCCTGTACCTAACAATATGATTCCTTCTGCAGCAAAACCATTTTCTCTGGCAAGGAAGAGGCTGCTGTTGCATACCACCTGCCACTCCACCCTGTCTTTCCATTTGCTACCTCCCTGTTTGTGCTGACCTTCGCCCATGGAACCATGCAGACACCACACTAGCCAAAGGGCCCAGTGACACCACCAACCCCCTCAGACCTTCAGCTGGGCTTATTTGGGTGGCCTAGTTTGCAGAACAGCCCCAAAAACTCTTCTTTCATGGCATCCAAGAGAGCCATGATCTGCCATGAGGGGCTGAGGATAAGCAGCCAAAGGAGATGGGGAACATCTTAGCAAGATATCATTGGCAGAAGACATGCACCTGGAGTTTCATCATTAGCAACAGCAAATCTCAGGAACTTCAAGCAAAGATTTGCTTGAAGGTTGCATTCAGGCAACCTCAAGCAGCTGAGGTTGCCTGAATGACTAAAGCAGAAGTACTACCTAGGTAGCCACTATTAGCAGCTGATCTTAAGATGGTTCACCTTCTTGGCTCCAATTTCTACAGATATATGAAATGGTCTCAGTTTCAGTCACCAACTTAAAAAAAAAAAAAAGAGAGAGAGAGAGAGATCAAGGACAATACAAGGAGCAAATGTTATCTTATTTTGGTAGCTACTTTTCACATTAAAAATGCTTTCATCATGGGGGAAAAAAGATAAAAAGTATTCAATAGAGGAAGCTATAAATATAAAAAATTGATGCTGAATATAGCATATGGCTTAAAGCAGCAGTGATCAATCATCACAATAACTCAAGTTCACTAGACAGCTGAAACTGTCTGAGCAGAGTAACAGGTGATTCCTTCCTTGGCAGCATTAAATCTTTTAACAGTTATTTTGTTCTGCATATATGTATATCCATATTTGTATTTGTGGGTATATGTGTGTATGAGGGTAAATGAGAGGAACTACACCCAGTGAGTTAAGAAAAAATGGAAAACTTTTCATTTCTTTGAGCTAGTGTTGATAGAAGAGAATAAACTATTTTTTTCTAATAGCACTTACTGGAAATTACCACCAACTCACAGGACAGCTACCTCTGGGCTTGTATCTCTAGCATGAGACAAGGAAGACATCTGGTTAGACAGGTATCAGATGATAGTGTGCTCACACATACTGTCTACTCAGGGCAAATCTATCCAGCAACTTTTGAAGGAAAGAAATAAAAACTCCAAAACCTGAAAGGAAAAGAGTATTACTGTTTAGCGTATTAAAACATTCGGTTAACGTAAGTGGCTACTGGTAAAAGAAAAAAATGAGCTCTGAAGAAAGATCTAGGAAGAGATGCAAGAATGAGATACATCGGATCACAGCAGTGAATATATGGGTAGAGAATTTTAAAGAAGAGTGAATAATTGTCTGAGTAAGATTTCCAGTCTTGGAAATTAAAGGTTCAGAGAAAGCTCTTGAAATCAAAAATACGAGAGGGTACTGACAGTACCATATAAAATGCAGAAGGTGAAATTGTCTGTATTGTTAGGAGATAAAAAAAAAAAAAAAAAAAAAAAAAAGAGTAATGACTGCTTTAAGTGGGTGAGGTGTAGAAAAGGAGCTATAATATAAAATGAAGAGTGGGCCAAGAGGACATACAGCCACTGGTCACTCTGTCCTTTTCTGTGTATCCTGAACCCTCAGCTGGCCGTGTTCTGGCCAAGGGGATGCAGGTCTTGGTCACGGGGGGAGGATATGGAGACCCAGTCTCCTCCACCATTGATTCCCATTCAGACCATAATAGCAGCTGTGTGGACACTACATGCAGCAGTTTGCAGCCACAGCTGGCCTCCAGGACCCAGGTGATTGGCAGTGACCTTTCATTTTCCCCAGCCCCCTAAAACCATTCAGTCATCTGCAACTCTGTTAACATTGAATAGTAGTTTTCTATATCACCTCAGTCTCTACAAGTTTAGTCCTAGAGTTTTGTGCCCAGCTCCCTAGATCTCGAACAGCAGCTGCCTGCACTGGGACAGCCTTCATTGAGGCTCACTGAAACAGGCAGCCACACTAGGGGCAGTTTCATTGTGCATGTGGTTCCTGATGGGGTCAATGATTGTGTTCACTGACCACAGTTCAATGTTAGCTTCTTAAAAGAAGTGCAAGATGGTTTCCTTTAAAACTAAACTAAACTAAACTAAACTAAAATAAAATAAATAAAAATCATCTGGTGAAATTTGAAGCTTAATATAAAGTTTAATAAAAATAATGTGAATTTTTAAGTAATACTGGTTGGAGCTCAGAGATGTGAGGGACACCGTGGGAAGGAATTGGTGTGAAGAAGGTATGTGACGGCTTTAGCTGGTACCAGCAGGACATCCTTTCCAGTAAACATCCAGGTGAGCTGTGCAGCCCTATGTCCTGGTGAAGCTGTCAGCCTGTCAGAGCCTAGCCTTGCCACCTACACAATTTTTGGGAAAAAATAATAAATATATTTAAAAAAAAATGTTTTCTAATTAATTTTGGAAGTCAGCTGTGATTTACATCTTCTTGTCCAATGGCAGAATTTCCTCATGAAATCCTGCCTCCAAAATCTTAAGATGTTTGGTTAAAGTAACATTTCAGCCACTTTACTTCAGCAAAAGTGACATTGAACACAATAGCGGAAGAAATGAGAGAGGGCCATATGCAGACAGGCAAGAAAATCAGACCCAGTGTTGTGTGGAACCACTGAAAGTCAAAACATATATTTTATTTCTCACTTTTCAAACAAACACATGTTTTTTGTGTCCACTCTTTATGGTACATGGAAAAGTAAAGCCTTGGAAAGAGGAAATAAAGAGAAAACAATTTATAACAGACCTTGCCATACTGGCTGCAGTCCTGAGCAATTCCTCCTTTTCTTTCTCATATAATGAGTTAGCTCCTTTTGCAAGAATTCACACCTTGCAGTTTAACATTATTTTGTATTTCCATACTTCAATTCTTGGTGTCTCAGCATGACTGAAGGCAAATCCACCCCCAGTGAACTGTTTGCACAGCTTCCCCAAGCTCTGTGCTTTCCTTCCTCAGACTTCCACTTAGCATCCTTGTTCGCAACCTGTACATTTTCCACCATTGGATATCCCACTCTATCCTTCTAATCTGCACATTTCTGACAGCTTCTTTGCTTTTAAGGGCTAAAAACATAGGTTCCTCCTCCTCTTGTTCTCTCTCACTGCTCAGTAATGAATAAGTGGGCTCAGGAGCACCAATAATGGGAATAAACCTTACAGTAGACATTGCAGAGATGGAAAGAAATCAACATTTAAGTGTGTAAGATGGGTGTGAATGATGTTATTGGTGATTGCACACATTCACTTGTCTGAGTCAGGCTTACCAGACACCTTTAAGAGCGTGGATTTGCACTGCGGTGAATCTCAGAAAAGCATTCTTGCTTGGTCTGACTGTCATTTCCCACATGCAGAATAACACCTGTACTTGAAACAACTTGCCGAGAAAACTGCTACTATTAAGAAAATGTAAACAAAGTTGATAAATTCAGAGCCTGAATACTCAGCAGGGAGACAGACACTCCTACCGGCAAATTCTCCCTCTGAGGATGTAGATACAAGTCCTTGACTTGCTCCACTCTGCTGGATCTTACTCACAGTGAAAGCAAATGCTGTAAGCAGTGCTCGTATGACTGGCCTGCATAGTCCTGGGTTCCAGCACACCCCTGCATTCTGGGTCCTGGCAAGCTGCACAAGATGGGATTTTTACTGGCATACTTTACTAAAACCACAACCAAGAACTCAGACCTCAGATCCCAGGATGCCCTTAACCCAGTGAGATATGCATGCATTCTTGTTCACATGGACCAGAAAGATCAACAAAAAATACAGAAGAGTCCAATTCAGAGTGTTAGTCATATTTTCACATAAAAATGCACTTCTATGTGTATTAAAGTTAACGTTGTGGAAAACAAACAAACAAACAAACAAACAAACAAACAAAACTTTCATATTAAATCTTTAGAATTGAAGCCAAATAATATGAATCTTAACAATTCATCCTATGTAAATGGATAAAAAAGTACAAATAACTATATTCACTGCTACCCCACTATGCAACATTCATGTGTGCACCTAACAAGCAGCAATATAACTGAATAATAAATCACACTTTGATCCAAGTAACCCAAAGCATTTTACAAATACTAATTAAAACTTGAAATTTCTCTCTCAGGTACTTAAATAACAATGTACATTATTTGTATGTGGGAAAAGTGAGCCAAGGGAGGGTTAAATTAACTCACTCAGGATTCAGAGGGTGAATCAGTGAAAAATCAGTAAGATTATACAAGTTTGTATCCCACTCCTCTACGCAAACCAAGGCAATCTGTCCTTCTTGAACCTAAAGAACATGAGTGTCAGTGTAACTCTAAAAAGGTTTTCCAGAAAATTACTTGTCAGAATTTATTTAATTAGTATAAATTCGATGTATTTGTTTTTAAACTATTACATAGGTTTTCTTGCATCACTGTTTCCTGATATCTCAAGACTCTTGATGGTAAAAGGCAGTCCCTGATCATAATACAAGGCAGCCATAGATGTGACTCAGTGACACCTCGATACAATGGCACACATTCTCCCACAGTGACCACTAATTGGTCCTCCATGGCAGGTGCTGCTGCCTCCAGGAATTTGCATTGCATCGCACAGAAGCACAGAAACAATAAAATAATTACAGAACAGCTAAGGGGAAGGAGTGTTGCCACAAGCAAAGTGTGCTCCTGCAACAGCCTGGCCTCTCCCCCGGGCTCTGTCGTGCTTTCCTTGGGCAGCACAGGGCCTGCAGTGCTGAGCTGACTGCCCTGCCACCATGGTCCCTCCAGCCCCCACCTCCATGGTGCACAGGCACCACTGTGGCTCACCCAGCCTTCTCCACACCCCTATCTGTGGAATTAATGTTTTCCTAATTGTATCTATACCTGTTCTTGCAAAATTATCTGAACTGAAAAAAATAAAATAAAAAAAAAAATAAAGTAAAAAAATTGCTGTCTTTATTTTTGAGATTTTTTTCCCCCTGTTAACAAGGGTCATTCCTTGGCACCAAGTGAGGAGACAAGGGAAAGTGGGGGCAGTTCTCTGTGTGTGGAGAAGTGGTACCTTAGATAGTTTTCGGCTAGAATTGTTCATAGAACTTGCACAGCACTGGGGGCAGCTTTGTGACATTCCTGGGGTATTTAACATTATTGATTTTTTTTTGACAAATGACTAATGTAACACGTTCATTACCATTAATCATCCTTTTTCTAATTCAGGTAAACAAGGGCTAGTTTGGTTCATGCTCAGCTAATATCTGTTTTCATAATTATTTTTACAAGGATCCTGTTTGATGAAATTCAAATACGCATTTATCTGAAAGAAAAATATTGATGCCCTTTTCATTTTAGCAAGGTATTCCATAACGGATCAGCTTTCCTTGTTGTGCTATTAAAATAAATAAATAAATGAATAAATATGTTGTTATGACTTTGAGCTACATTTTAAAACCAGCGCTGCTGTTTTTGGCTCTGTTAATATGGAATTCAACAGTAAGCTTCACAATAAAGCCAGGCAGAGAGGAATCACATTCCCATCCTCTCACTTGCCTTTGGCAGCTGGGTTGTTATTAGGTGTGATTAAAAACCCCATATGTTCCCTTCGCCTGAGTGATCAGCTTGTGGGCTGCCCAGTGCACACACTGCTCCCAGAAGACCCTGGTTTTCTCACCAGGCATTTGCTGTGGGTGTGAGATGAGAAGACCACACAGACACCAGCTGTGGCACTGGACTTCCTTCCCACCAGGGAGGAGCACACCAGTCCCTGGCCAGCATCCTCCTTGACAGGTGCGTCAGCCGCCCTGAAGGGGACAAAGTCATGTAAAGATTGCTATTTTCTCAACATATCCTTCCTGTTCCAATATATTTCAATAATATTAAACACATCTCTTCATTATCTGCTTCAAATCTCTCTTGTTACAGTTGGTAGTTGTACTTTTCATGCTGCTCTTATCCAGCTCCTCCAAAAAAAAACCTTCATCTGCTTATGCTGGCTTTGTTGGCTTTTCACATCTCCTTTCAGTTGTGCCTTCTGGCCTGCTCCCACTGGCCTTTAAAGACAGGCTGCTAGCTGGGCTATCTCCTTTTCACAGTGATTGCAGACAGGACTATTGCAAACTGAAGCCTGGTGTTGCCAGCCTAGCTCCCCCATGAACTCTTGTGTCCCACTACCAACAGCCATGATGTTACGGCACCCACAATATTTCCCAAGCCCCTTTCTTCCTTATTATCTGTAAGAAAGGCCAAAGGTGGTACCTCTATTTTCCCTATTTCTATTTTAGTGCTACAAAGCTGTTCTGTGCATACTGTACTGACAGACTCACCACAGAGTAATCTATATAGAGTTGTAAAGCACATTTATTTATCTTAATGAACATACCAATAATGCTCTTGCTGTGATGCCTCTGTTTCCTGAAACCAACAAACCCTGAAATAATATTGACAGGACCAATTGCTTGAAACTTTGTAGAAAACAATGTGTATTGAAGATACAAGAAGTCACACTAATAGGAATCCTGTATGGCAAATGACTCCACAGAGGATAAAAGGTATGAAAAATACTCACTTTTGTTTTAAAAATACAATTTCATGTATTTAGTATGTTATTTAACTTATTAAGCCGAAGTAAATACTGAGATTTTGAGGGAAGAGAAAGAAAGAAGGAAAGAAGGAAAGAAGGAAAGAAGGAAAGAAGGAAAGAAGGAAAGAAGGAAAGAAAGAAACTGGCAACTGTGGTCTCCTTAGACTTCCTGAGAACATATGAAGAGCAAAGAGTGGTTAGCAAAAAGTGAATTTTAAAATTCATGTACTCATTACTGATAAAATCTATTCAGCTACATAGTGCTAATATAAAAACCCTGAACATTCTAAAACCAGTGTAAAAACAAACAAACAAACAAACAAACAACAACAAAAACAGTTAAACATAAATTCAGTTAGCTAAGGTGTATATAAATAAATACATGCCTGACACCATTTTCTACTAAACGGATTTTTAGGGCACATGAAGAAGGTCTCATCCACTGCATAACCCTGCTCTACTATCTGATTTTTACACCATACTGACAGTGATTTTAGAATGAGAAAAAGCGGCTAGCTGCTGCTTCTTGGGCCCTCAAGTGTCTGATGGCTGGTTTGGAGAGAAACTTTAAAAATGAATCATTTCAGAGGAAAAAAAAAAAAAAAACTAACAGATGATCTGAAACAGATCAGCTAGTTAAGTGAGAAAACTGGGGCTTCACCAAGCTTCAGATGCATCCTACAAGATCATGCCAGGGGAGTTTCAGAGATATTGCCTTGAAAATTAAGCTACAAAGAGAATCATTATGTAGTAGATAATAAGATAGTGGAAACTGAGGCAAGGTACCACAGAGCTTGACACATAAAATAGTCGGGTATTGATAAAGAGATGCAGAGATTTTGTCCCTGACACTTGAGCAGGCAGACTGGGAAGAGATGTAGGCCACACAGCCCCCTTCCTTTTCATGCTTGCTATTACATCAGGACAAACATATTTTGTTAAAGCAAAGACTGGAAAAGTGAACCCTACATCATGAAACTGACCTTAGGAAATGCTCTCAGTCCTGTGTCTTTTTTAGCATGTAGCAACTATGGCCACTTTGGTCCTTGAGTGTAGGTGTGTGGTTTTTCAAGCACAGCGTTCATCTAAAAGGATCAGATCGCTGGTGTTAGTTTTGCTTGTCCTGCTTTTCATGGCAGAATAAGGAAGAAAACGTGTCTTTTTCTTCCATCTGTGTTATAGACTTTTGCAAATTACAAACTACTGAATAATTCCAGTTTTTTGTTTTGTTTTGTTTTTATCATTAAGTGTTTTCTCTATTGACAACAGTATCTGCCTGTGACTGTAGACAGTCAAATAAATAATAGGTTTATCATAATCTCTTCTTTAGGTGATCATCCCCTAGAGACCTTAATTTTATTTGCAACAGCTTTCTGTCTTTCCATGAAGCAAAGGAATTTATAGATAGTATAAAGCTATAGGAGAAATTCAAATATATGGCACATCTGTTAAAGCATTCCCTGATTGTCTTAGGTTACCTACTGGCTCCATTACTACATTTCAAAAAATCAGAAATCAAAGACTAGGGAAATGTTCTCAGCTTTGTAGTGTTTGTAGTGGGCTTCTTTGCAGCTTCAGAGAAGCTGCAACATTTTAGCAGTTCCTGTCACTGACCTTACCCATACTTTTGCAGTTTCAGCTTGAAGTTTGCTTGCTTTGATATATATCATTGCAATATTGCATCACCATGGAGCACACACAACATGTGTAATGGAAGAAGCTGATAACCTGGGCTTTGGCTGATGATTATTCTTTGCCTTGGTAGAGGAAGGTAGATTGAAACTTAAAACTCCCCAGCATAGGGTCATCAGGCTCTAAATAGTTTATCAAGTTATTGTATTTAAAATATTAAGACACTGGCAACTATGATATGATTGCCAAACTACAAATTCTGTTTCTGAAAATAAATAAATAAATAAAATAATTGAAAACTTCATGTATTGAGGTGTTCTCCTGTTATTCTTCTTATTCCTTCTGTTTTTAATGCATCTGAGCCAAAGGTTTCAGGGTTGTTTATAAAGCAACTTGCAGAGCTTTCTGGGGTCATGTATATGGTCTTTAGTGCTTGTTTTCCTTATAAGGTGCTGCTCAGTAGTGCATGGTAACTTCAACAGTTTACAGTTTATTTATTTAATATTCCTGAAGAATGAAACTTCAAAAGAATAAGATTATGTGCCTGACCAGTTTCCTCCTCAGAGTACAACTGACTTTGGTATTAATGTAGTTACAGCAGCCAGGATTCCAAGCCCAGGTCTTGCCTATATAAATTTGCAATGATATGCAGCTTATGACAGCCTCTTTTCCAGACTTACTTTTCCAAGCAGACCTGTTGAAATTAAAATTGCAGCCCAAATCAATTTCTGCAAGGAAATTTAAACATCAACAACAACAAAAGAATAAAGAAGGATTTCTTATACATAATAGCTTATACACCTTAAACTCACAACATTGATTGCTGACTGCCAAAAAGTGGAGAAACTACCTGTGCCTTGAGTAGATACGAGAGCCTAGGCTTTGTGTATTGTGACTTGGTATTCAAATAGCAGATTTTCTTAACCCTATATTATAATTCTCAGATGTGTCTGCCAGTGGAGAGAGAAAATGGGATGTGTTGTGTATCATGGAAAAAAGACCTGATATAGATTGAACACAGGGAATTCATGTTCAAGAAATCATGCTCAGAAATCTCCCTGATTTCTCTTTTGCTGGTTTATATTTGTGCCTATGAAGGCAAACATTGCTCTAGTTTCTGAAATGTTAACATTTCTACATAGTGCAAGGAAGTTAAGAGTGATTTCAGCTCCTTACTATCAGCAGCCAGAACTTAATAGTCAATATCACGGGAAACATTTTAATTTTTAGCCACGATTTCTGTCCAGTTACCCACAAGTACTAGTGGGCATATAGATAAGTGCCACTGGACAGAGCTACTGTAGCTTGAGCAAAAGATCACTACCAACCTTAAAAATAAGAAGCAGCCCCCATCCTTATAAGCAACAAAACTTTTATTATCTGCAGTCTATTGACAAATGGTTTACATACAGTTGTGTGGAACATAATAATGTGATTTTAAAGTATTTGCTAAACTAATTTCCTCCAGATATCATCCACCAGATTACAAGTCCACAGAAAATTCATAAAAAATTGAATTATTATCAGCATTCATATTCCTGTCACACCTATAAGTACAGGTCATAGATAGGTGAGCCATTCTGCCTGGTGTTGTATGAGTCAAAGAAAATGGAGAGTGACAATCTCATGAGAAAAAGTTATTAAATAGTCCCCATGATTAACATTTTGAGCAGAAAAACTAATGCTTCAAATACCCAGATAGCAAAAAAAGTAAAGTTAGTTTTTGAGTCAAATTCCAAATCCCACCCTTGTGAATTCTCTTCCCCCCCCCCCCCTCCCTCACCACATACACACGCACACACAAAAAAATGTGAAAGGACAATCATAAGAAAGATTGGCGTAAGAAAACTGCTTCAGCAATTGCCTGAGATTCATGGGAAAACAAAATTCAAATGAGAAGTAGGAGACTCAGTGTAGAAGAATACAGGTTCCTACAAAAATGTCACTACCTAGGTAGCTGAAAACCTTGGGTCTCTGAGCAGCTACAGCAAACATCAAAAGCCCAAGCTTTATTTGCTCCTGGGACTGAGCTGCAGGGAACACCTACACATTAAAAAATTGTTTTGATTTCCTCTTTCCCTTTTCCCACTCCTCTGCAAGGGTACTTTGCTCATTCAGGCCAGCTCTGATCCTTTTTTTCTCGTATTCTCCATCCTCTTTTGGCTTCTGGACATCTTTAATATGCACAACAAAGTGTCTGTTTCATTACTAGCAATCTGTATTCAAGGATATCAAATTTGTGTAAATTCCACAGCATTGCACAATGTTTCCATTTAACCTGAATGAAATTCAAGTGCAAATGAGGTGTTAGTCATTCATGAATAGAACCCTTAATGTGTAGACATGTTTTTTTAAGGTGAATTTAGTACTCAGCAAAAGGTGCCAAATTGACAACGCTGCAAACTGAAGTCTCCGATGAATTCTTGTAAAAGATATGACGGGATAAGGCAAGCCACACTCCTGCATTTAAGGCTGCTGATAACTAGGAGTGACTAGTACTAGAGATGGAAAGAAAACTCAAATATTTTGTATCTTTTAAGGCTTCACTCTCTGTGGAGGGAATTGAAATGCCTACGCAAATCCAGTGGGTTTTGTGATATGTATATGTATATATGTATACATTTTGGGATATGGAAAACTGAGAAATGCAGATCTCTGAGTCATTTCACTTAAGGCACTCTGTAATGAGATATAATCAATGTTGAACACCTAGGGGTGAAATCCCCCCCCTTTTTTTTCCACAGGTGGGTTTTTATTACACTCCAAGGATAGTCTCTAATCTGTTATTGTTAAGTAATATTTTTATTGATGTCACCCCCAACTAAGCAAAATGATTGCAAGTGCTGGAAACAAATATTGTATAAAAGGTTGAAACAGTATTTTCATTTTGAAAATACTCTGCAGACTGCTTTTTAAGCAAATACATAATCCTGAAATGTAAATAGCAGGTGACACCTAGCCACTGGATGGATCCTGACTAGCCATAGAAAGGAAGGCCTCCTACTCACTTACAGAGTAAGTGTGGTCAATTCCATCACCCACTTTCTCACCTGTAAAGTATAGACTGTAACTAATTGGAACTAAGTTCAAAGTGGTTTAGCATATATGAAGAAAAGGATGTAAACAAGAACAACATATTATCTCTAAATACTTTCTATACTTCCTATGCTCACGCAAGGTAAGTTGTGCATTTACAAAATATAGGGTATATAGGACAAGGAGACAAGGACTGATGGCCAAGAATTGCAGAGGAACTTTGCAAAGCTGTATAGCTGGTCAATATAAAGGTAGATAGAATCCAATATGAATGAATAAAGACTAATGCACACAGGAGAAAGTCCTAACTTCAAATGTGAGATAATATTTTTTCTGAACCACTAATTCTAATTCAGCAGTAAGAATATATTCCAGATCCAAGGAAGAATTATTAACAGTGCTTATTAACAGTCAAAGCAGCAAATAAAGTGTTATGAATTTTTAGGAAGGAATAGTGACAAAACAGATGTCAACACATAATGCCTTTGAATAAATCTATGATTCACCCATATTTTGAGTACCTTTGCAGATCTTATCTTGTTTCAAAAAGGTTATAGTCAAACCAGAAAAGGCCAACTAGGCTAATGCACATCTCTTCAAAGAACAACTGAGTTTACCGGACATCTCAGCTTGGAAAAAGACAACTAAGAGACAATGGATAAGCCTAATCATGAGCAGCCAGAAAAGAGTGAAAGGGCATTGATTCCCAGGGCATCAGTTCACCAGCTCTCCCAGTACAGAAATGTAGGAGGCAACAAACATAGCATGTAGCTATAACTTTCTGATAGTTGAGAACAGAAAACATAAAGCTTTAAACCAGGTTGTTTTGTTGGTACTGACTGCAATATCTGTCCATTCAACCCTCTCATGCTTCTTACATGAGTCTTGACACTCATCCACCCACTATTCCAGGAAAATATAAGCACATTTGTGTGTGCATGCATACGTGTCTGTGTACATTTTAATACAATGCTGCTGCTTTGAATTAATTCTTAAATTAGTTCGCACACCTTCTTTTTCAAGTTTCAAGTGAGGAAGGAAAGGCAATTCCAGCTAGCACTCAAGGCAAGGATGAAACATTGTGTGACCATTTGGAACTCTCACCCAATTATCATAATCATACTTTCTAATTTTTTAATAAAACTTAAAATCCATATCTAAACAAAAGTTTTATTCATCTAGTAGAAATGAAACTTTATTCATAGTTATTAACCATTAGAGCAGACATCCCCCTTATATAAATATCTATAAAGTAATGAGTCTTTCCTGGAATAAGATGCATATTAATTAGATCCTACAGCACTTGAGAGACTTTGGTTCAATTCCCACCAGTAAGGTCAGGAAATGCATCCACAGTAGTTAGCAGCTAGTTTCAAAATCTCAATGCACCAAGCACGATAGGGTCATTCAGTGGTGCAGGTACCCCAAGGGAAGGGTAAAACAAGAGCCAGGGATTATTTCACAGCACTGAACTGGTACACTGTAGGAGTGGAGTGACAGACTTTCCTTTCAGAGCAGAAAATATTGCCAGCATACTGTCCTTATTGCCCACCCTCATTACAAAGAATGCAGCATATGAAGCAATTAATTGGATAATATGGGCTAGAACTTGCTATGAAGATTTTGTGTCTTTGTGTGTGTGTGTGTGTGCACGTGCACGTGTGCGCATGTATGGGAAGACACTAACATAATATACAGTGACAACACTCACATAGCCACACCAAAACAACCCTGCACAATTAGACTAAGACTAGCTTCATAAGACATAGAAGATTCAGTGCTGAATAGGGTATAATAATGAAAAAAGCCTTCTATCCATTTGAATTTTAAATTCAGGTGATGATTCACTATTATGGAATGATGGATTAAATATCTCATCGTTGCCCATGGACTGCTAATGAAGCAGGCTCTAAACACTAGAAATCTTTATGGAGAATATGGAATTTCCATGGGAACAAGATTCTCTGAACACCTCCATGCTATCAGGACAGTATTTTTTTAAAATATATATTTCTATTATTTTACCAGTTGCAACAAAGTAAATTGGTAGGAATATCCTCTGTAATCTTTGAGTTTTGTTTGGTTTCCATATTGAATTACAGCACATACATGGAGAAAAGATAAAGCATCCTTACAATAGACTTTAAAAATTTTAAGTATTGATCATTTCTTTTTTAATGGAAAATAAAATCCTTCTGAAGAACTCAGACAATAAAGACAGTTGTATGAGAGAGAAAAAAAAGGCTCACCAAGCTAAAGTAAATAAATAAATAAATAAATTTTTTATATCAGTTAGAATAGTTCTCTGATAATTTTACATCACATAAGTAGCTGTTGTGGAAAAAAAAAAATAATCCCAAGCTAAAGAACATTCTCAATGTTTCATAGTACTAGACATACACTAGAAACAGCAGAGTAAGGAAGAAATTGTTCCTCATGGGAAAACTACTCCGTTGCACTCCTTACAGAGGTGTTACTCTTTCCTCTGAAGCATCTGGTGCTAGCTGTGTTTGGAGGCATGATACCTGGTGATCATGACCTTTGGTCTGCTTTGGCATGTAGTTTCTGTGTTTGCAGATTTCAGCCTACACCAGTATGTTATCTGAATTAATTCAGTGCTGTTTATCAACACAAATAATTCACGGGCAATCATTTTCTTCATGGTTAATCAGAAATTTTAGAAAAGGCAATATCTACTGTGGGCAGTAGATTTGTAGTTACTTTATGATGAATATCTGTGAAATGATCGGGAGTATTTTTCTTAATTATAGACACAATTGTGCAGACATGCTTTTCAGGCCCATATCTGTGTGTGGACATCTCCATACTTGCGTGTTGTAAAACATGCAAATGAGGACAGAACTGATCACTGTGCAAACAGAATCTTGCTATTAAGCTCTGGGTAGCCTAGGGAGCCACATCTATTTCAAAGTGTTCTCCAGGACAACAGTGGTTGTTTTACCATGTATGTATAACACATACACATTGTGCATTATACTGGTTTTTCATTAAATTTATTGAATTTGACTTAAGAGAAACAGGAATCCACACATGGAATGGGGAAGAGCATAGCTAACTTATGGCACTCAGGTCACATTTTTTCTTCATATGCATCTTAGGTTTCTTGCTGCTGAAATCTTGAATATCTACAGGGCTCTGGGGGCATGAGAGTCCAGGAGGTTTTTCTCCTTGATTCTGCCAGTGAGAGAGATCCGTTCGACAAGGAGTGGAGGGATCCTGTGGGGCAACAACTGGTTGCACAGCTGGAGTTGACAACAAGGATATGCTTTTTATAAGCATAGGACCTTCCCTGAGGACTGAGGAAGAGGCAGGATCCACCCAATGACATGGGGCAAAAGCATCTCTACCAGAAGGCAAACCAGTTGGCCCAGTCCTGGTCTCCTCAGTACAAGAAAGATATGGACTTACTGAATTGAGACCAGCAAAGGGCCAAGAAGATGATTAAGGGACTTGCACAATTCTCATAGGACGAGAGACTGAGAGAGCCAGGGCTGTTAGCCTGTAAAAGAGAAGGCTCAAGCGGATCTTGTCAGTCTGTATAAATACATGATAGGTTGGAGGGAAGTAAAGAAGATGGAGCCAGATGGAGCTCAGTGGTATTGAGTGGAAAGATGAGAAACAATGGACACAACCTGAAACACAGGGAATTCCACCTGTGTAGAAAGTTTTCAACATAAGAAAACACTTGTTGCTGTTGTTTCATCAAAGTCTGGATCAGGTTGCATACAGAGGTTGTGGAGTTTCCATCCTTAGAGATACTTGAAACATATGTAGACAACTGTCAACCTGCCTTATGTAACCCTACTTTAACAGGGAGGTGGACTAGGTGATCTTTAGAAGCCTCTGCTAACCTCAGCCATTCTGGGATACTCTAAATTATTGTCAACCTGAAAAACTCCTTCCCAGTACACACCAATTGCACAATAATTTATCTTTCTTCAGTACATATGTTATTTGCAACATAGTAACACCACGGTTTCTGTACCTTTACTCCTGCCACTGCCATCCCATATTCTTTTTAAGGGTGGTCCACATTACTTGAACACATTTTCCCTGACAGAGAGGCGAGGAGAAACGTCACAGCTCATGCTTATGCACAAGAATATAAAAGCTCTTGATTATACTGAGTCTCAGATTGTGAATCACAGGGAAGATTTTCAATGTCCAGCAGCTAAATGTGTTAGCTATGACATTTCTGAAATTCTATTTTTGTATATGTACCAGGAAGAAAAAAAAAAAATCACTTTATATCTGTCCTTTAGCACAATATTTGTTTAACTGCAACTTTGATGCTGCCACCATATACTGCATTGCATTCTTACAGCTCCAGTTTTACAAGCTATACGTATTATAGTTTTCAAAGCTAGACTTTTTTACCCAGGAATTTTTACTCTTAATGAGAAAATAATCTACAAACAGCACTCTTACATATCCCATAACCTCTTTGCTGGTAAAATGTTTGTTTAAAATTTTCTTCAGAGGAGAAATTGCATTTCATATCTGGTTATTGTCCTAATGAAATCTCTTTCTCTTCCTTACAGTGCCCTTATCTGAAGTGTTAAATTTTAACTTACTTGAGTTATAAATACTGTGTGAATTAATCGTCAACATTGTTTGGAAGGTTTTTTAATTGGCCTACAGGGAGACTTTCTGTATGTATTAAACAGATTATTTGTCTGTATTGCAACTAACCCACCTTTAAATTTCCTTTGCACACATAAAACTCAAAACTGTTTAATATTTTTTTAAGAAATGTTTGGTTTTATGGTTCACATTAGGAAATGACTTTTAAAAGTTAATGTAAATCAAGATTCCTGATTGGTCTAAGTGATGTCATACCAGAGTCATAATACCCGATAAATAAATAGGTTTGGCTGTTCTTCTTATTCTTATTTATAAATTCTGTTTCATAACAGCAGTTAGATGCTTCAGGCCACGCAGTTCTTGGGGATTATTGCACTTGTCAGGTGTTTAAAATCACTCAGTCCTCTGCCTGTGCCTTATAATACCACTGGAGGCATATAATCAACCAGAAATGCGCTGCCTGGAGTGTTTTAATGCTTTATTATGACATATCTAACTTTCAAAATAAATTATTTATTGGGAAGCTTGGAAGTATCATAATGATATCCAATCAGTTGCTGAGAAATATATATGAGATCAGGACAACACATCAGAAAGAGAGAGACAGAGGACAGAAAAAAATGCTAGCTCATCAGTCATCCCAGACCAAAACAATGTGTGTGTGTCTATGCCTGTAGACATAGTTATGAGTGTGTACACAGGAATGGATGCATTTGTACTTGTGCACAGATTTGTATGTATCGAGCATCGCACAGTACATGCATTTCAGTTATGTGTTCATAATTGATTGCTGATATAAACCATAGACAGCCTGTATTGATTTAATATCATAAAATTAAAAAAATATGTGGGTTAAATAAATGGTAATAACTTAAAGCTCCTATTAAACAGAAATTTAGGATATCCTGTAATTAGTTAAGTCATTCTATATTTAAGAATCAGCTTCTGTAGCTACATCATGAAGCCTAGCTACATCAGTTGACATTACAAATTGCATTTCATTTCATTATCATTACAATTGCTAAACTACACCCATTATTCAAAACTGAATTTTAAAAGCAAAACAGAAGATAACAATGTCATTTTCTAAAAAAAAAAATAATAATAAAAAAAAATCACACCAACATATCAACTGTACAACAATGAGAGAAATTCAATACTCTAGGGTTTAAATTTCTAAATTAAATTCCAATTTGTAAATTATTATGTGGAAATAAGGAATTCTAGTTAGACAATAGTGCTGAATAACAGTGTAAACCCTGCAGGGGACCAAATTATGTTTTAGAGAGGGAATATGAAAAGTTTTTTGGAAAAAGGCCAGTTTTAGGTAGGGGGTGTTTAAAGCCTTGGGAGTTACTGTAGCAATAGAAAAGATTAATAATTTGCACATGTGAGACTCCTGGCAAGCAGGACGCAGCTGTAAAGAATTAACCCCTCCTGAGAGACATAAAAACATGGAGCAGCTGAGAAGAAAAGGGTGGGGGGAGAATGCAAAAGTATGCAGAGTGCAGATGTACTAGAAGAGAAAAATATGTAAAGTAGGATTGGAGAATGTACAGAGATTTTATTGTATTGAGGGATGGGGTGAGGTGTCTTCTTGGCAAAATTTGGGTATACAGGAAAAAAAATGAAATACCAGAAGAAGACAAAACTGATTCTATGTTACTGCCACTGAGCGCAGCTAATCTGAATAAAAATCTGAAAGCCCACAACTCCTTATTGAAAGGACACTCTCAAAGTGATCTAGCCTAAAACTAGACCAAACTGGCTTTGTTTTGGTGTTCATGCATGCCTGCCTCTGCTCTGCATGCTGACTCCATCATTCTTGTATGCGGGCAGGGTGCTGAAATACAGAAGATGCTTGCTGAAGTGATTGGAGGGCAGGCTCTCATATGCGCAGAAATCGAGCAAGCAAAGCAGATCTGGGGGTGAAGCATTGTGTGCTTGTGGGTCTGTAACTGTGGAGAAACCCAGCTCCTGATATTTGTTCTTCGTGGCTGCCTACCAGATTAATTTCTATTGTGAGGGTCCAATTTTGCAGCTGCTCAGCATGACAGAACTGCACCCCTCCCCCAGACAAATTCAATAGGGCTGGTGCATGGGTAGCAGCATGGTTGCACCCTAACTCAGATGATAACTCCTTTATAGTCTGGGAGAAGACCAAAGCAATCCAGTTTTTAGGTTGTATTAGATATCTGAGACTATTACCCTTCAAGAGGAGAAATTAGGCTTTAGAGAGGTGAAATACATAGTCCTTCCACTGATCTTTAGTTGCTGTGTATTTTTTTTTCTCTTGGAAAAACAAATTGATAAAGACAATGTTTGAAGTGATCATTAACAGAAACAAAGGAGATGTTTACTTAGATTAAGTCACAGACAGCAGCACCCTTTTCTATTAAAAGAAAGAAGTAGTCTTGAAAGTATGCCTCTTTAAATGTTACATGGATTATCTAGAATCCAGATGATGGATTTTTTTTTCTTGTTTATTAAGAAGGAACATAAATAGATTACTTTGTTTAGGTTTACTGTGTTTAGACTTAATAACAAGCCCAAGTATCCTACATGAGGTAAAACAGATTCTATTATAAAAAGAGAAAACTAAAAAGAATACACTTTTACCATACTAACTGTTTCAGTAGACTACTTTTTGAGGAAGTCCATTCAAAGAAGTCTCTGGAGGCCACAGAAAATAGGAGCAATAAGTTGTAGGAGATGAATGTGTTTCCTTGCTTTCTGTGCTTGTTCTCTACAAATAAAGTATATTACAACAGTTTAAGTGTTTAATGGTCCCTCAGATTTCTCAGTTGTCCTCTCCCTCTTCTTCCATAGCTCCAATCATGTATTCACACATCTTCTACAGATACTTCCTATTAATTTTTCTCTACAGTTTCCTATATGGTTCCCACAGGATTTAAAGGCTGCTTTCCTTCATTCCTTGCCAAAAGCCTTCTCATGTCCATTAGCCCACCAGATCACAAACTCAAGCATTGCTTCTTTGCAAATATTGCCACTCTACCATCCTTCTCCAGACTTGTCTCTTGCCATTCAGATTAAAATCTCTTCCCTTTCATTAAGTCGTATTTCAAAAAATACTTGCACCATCACAAAGCAAGACATCCACTTATTCAGACAGTGCTGTACTTCTCTCACTCTCAGCTATTCCTTGATTTCCCTTTGCTTGGGTGCAGGAAAGCATACAGGCAGCCAAAAGTTTATTGAAGGAATATTCTGGGCCAAAACTGAAGTTGTTGAGATAGGCACTGGGGCAAGGTGGTGCAAAGCACACAGCTACAGGTTGTGCTTTGCAAGCAATGCTGATGGCATTGGCATAAAGCATGTGTGAATCTGCAGTGCAATGCATCAATACATAGTAAATTTTAATCTGTTCCTACAAATAATCTGTTTTCTCAGTTGTTCAAGTCCACAGTTACACCAATTACGTGAGCATCAGCTGACATCACACTAACACTTTTGTATTGATGCCACAATGAGGTCTGTCAGATTCTTCTTACATCTTAGATATAGCCTTTTATTCCCATATATTTAGCAATGCATATAAAAGTTCATCTTAATCGTTTTACCTTGTCTTTCTGTGGTGGAAGAAAATATGACCTTTTCTACCTCTTCTCATTAAGCAGGATATTGCAAAGGTCCTAAATACTAACATAATTTTTTTCCTCTACAGTAACTTCTCCTTTATCACACAAAACCAAAGCAACTTGCCTGTGTTGCTTTCAGTGTTTTTAAGACTAAATCTCTCACAAGTCTACCTCCAATCTACCAAATACCCTTTCAGCACCAACTTCTGTCAGAGATCCCTCTTCTTTTTCTCCAAGCTACCCTTCTGTTCAGTTCCAGCTGGCTGAAAATGTCATACAGCTCCCCTATCTTGTGCTTGCAAATGTCTTCATAAACCTCACCTCTCCCTGGCATCATGTCCACATGCCAATTGGTGGGTGGAGATTGCTGTCTGTCATGCTGATTACCATTGGGTTCTTATGCTGCCAAAAATGTGTCCAGTCTCTACACTATTCGTGGTCTGTAGGCACTTTGGGACAGGACCATTTTACTTTGTGTTTGTATGAATAATAACATGTGCTAAGGTATTGGGTCTGCTACATACACAATCTATGCAATGCAGATGGATCAAACTGCAACCTAGTTGTGTGGTGGTATTTTACATTAAGAAGGATTTCTGCTACAGAATAAACCTGCATTTCAACTTGGTCAACAGGAGTTGAGCCACCACCCAACTGTGCACAGTCCCCACCCTTACTACAAAATTATATATTACGCTCTAAAAAAAAGTGTCCTCAACCTATGCTAAAAAACTAAAATGATTTGGATGCATTGACCTTAAACATTGCAATTAGCCAGGATATTTCTAATAACTTCTGTATGTAGGATATATATTTTTATATATACATACATATTTTGAAATTGAATCACTTGTTGAACTATATGTCAACATCATTGCCACTATAAACTAAGAAACAAGAACTATTCAACAAAAAAATCTGACCTTGGTTTTACAGTGCATCTGTTTAAAACATGCTGAGTATTTTTATATCCTTTCCATTCACTAGAGTTTTATCAACAAAGGCACATTGTGTATTCTCTAAAGCCCATGCACACACATGCATACATGTCAGCAAAATTGACAGTTAGCCTTTACTACAAATAACACTGCTGGTTTCTATTTGAAGCCCCTAGTTCCTTCTAAGTTCACCAGACTTCAACCAAATGATATGAAGTTTCTCAAGTTAGATAACATTTTAGTCCTATATTTTAGAAAGTTTCAGCTAAAATAATTCACTTCCTGAGAACAGGTATCTTTGCTTAAATTGAGTTTTCCAAATGTCATATTTTAAACTCAGAAAGGCCCTCTGTCCCTTAGATCAGAATTTGTTGTGCACAAGTTTGTAGTGAAAGGTGAGAGAAGGGAGGGAACTCCCTGGCATAGACCCACAAGTAGAGAAGTCATACACTGAAAATTAGAGTTTTCCTTTGCCATATTTGAAAGGTCTTTTAAGAGACTGGCTGCTGGTGTTTACTTACATGAGAAAACTTCCAGCTCTACCAACTGTCCTCAGCACTGGGTAGGATGTGGTTCCACACAGGTCCTGGGCACCACCAGCCCCTGATGGCTTCCAGATCTCCTGCCAGAGGGGACAGGGAACAAAAGACCATGAGAGGTCCCACCAAATAGCATTGTAGGCAAACATAGTAGCAAACGTAAGCAACAGCTACTTCTGGCCTGACCAAAGGTGCCCAGATTTTGGAAATGGGTGAATCCACCCAAAGGCATCCTACACCAAAAAAATCCCAAATCTTTCTACAACTTCTGAGACTTTTTTTTTTTTTCTTTCTATGAATGTATCTTATCTTTGAATCCTTTGTATTTTGGCCTCTGTAACGTTCCATAGCAATGAGTTACAATACCACTTCTTTTATGAAAAATTAATTCTCTATATTTTGCTTGTTTTAAACCTGTGTCCTAAAAATTTTCTTGGGTGTACACTGACTCTTGTATTGTGAATAAATGATCATTAATGCCCTTCCTGGACAAATTTACTAAGTTTCTCATGGTGAAGAATGTTTGAGAGACTTGAATTCTGAACTTTTTCAGAACTTTCTTGATTTTTCAGTGTCATCTTCAAATCTTCAAAGTCACAACTGAATACACTGGCCTATTTTATTTTTAGGTTTTATCTGTATCTTAATTTCCTGGTGTTGTCAGAAAAGGACATGCAGATACTGCAGACAGAATTCCTGTCACACAGTAATTTAGGCTGGTATTAAGTTATAGAATTTCTTTAACACTTCAGCTCTGAAAGCAAATTCTCCCTATATGCAAACATATCTGTACATAAACTGTGTAGCTCATAGCATTATATCTACATCCAGGATACCACTGCAGCTCTGCAGCCTCAATCAATTAATGCTAAGATCTCTTTACAACATGCATATTTCAGATTTATGGGAGAAAAAAGCAATTTAGATAACCATGAATTTCAAACAATCTGTGCTACAGGATACAATGACATGATAGCCAGTCTGACAATAGTGAAAAAAGTGACCTTTTCTGCTCTGCATTCAGCCAAAAAATTCAGCAATTATGCTATATTAAAACACCACATACAGATGTACATTTATTAATATTTTCTTCCAGGTGTTGATGTCAACAACATAATCCCAAATATATACATACTCATGCCAAAGGATTTTTATGATTTTCCCAAATGTGCCTCATCGTTTACAGAATTGGGACCCAAAACACCATATTTCATTATCAGACTGTCCAAAAGAAAACTGCAAATTAAGTACCTTTAAAACTGCTCGGTCAGGTAGTATAAAGGTGCTATGCTTGCAAACGTTTCCAGATAGACATTTTAATTGCATTAAGTTGTGACTAAGAAATGAGGCTGGTCCTGCAGTGAATATATTATGTAAATACTAAGCATTTGAACAGGAAAATTATATCTAAAAATGATAGAAATAAAGAAGTCTTTTAATTTGCATCTAGGAACAGTTCCTTTATCAACTATGTAACGTAAGATTCATTTAAAAATTTAAAAATAACAAAAACATGTGGAAAACAAGTAAAAAAAGTGTAAGGAACAATTTAACACCCTCTAGAAGATGAAACCAGGCCATACACTAAAGATAAGTAAGTGAAGAGATACTGTTTTAATGAAGATGAATATAAGCATATGCTGATGTATTTCCTGGAGAGGGGTCTGGAGGCCCTGGCACTTATCTACTTGCAATTCAGATTTATTTTAAGTGATTTCTGAATAAAATCTGCCAGGATATTTCAAGAAAATAAACAAAACTAAACTAAACAAAACAACAAAAAAGGAAAGATACGTCAGTTCCTGTGAATTAAAATAAATAAATAAATAAAATAGAATTAATAGCAATATCAGGCTCAAAGAGTAATTTAATGGACAGTAATTAGTTTCTATTGAAACACATTTTTTAATAAAAGCTGTAATAGTTGTTTGTTGAAAGAGAGCTACTTTATGCTTCGTATCTGAAATCCATTTCCTGCCAATGTCTTTTCTCTCTGTAACACTGGGGGAAATGTTCTGTGAAACCTCCTCTCTCTTTAAACCTTGATAAAATTCTGGACTACATCAAATGTAATAAGTTTTAGACAAATGACTGTCATCTTCTTGAGCCGGAGAGTTAGAAAAAAGCACAGCAAGTGTTTTTATTTGCATTAACCACATGCATCAGTGTGGTGTGTGTGAAGAAATCTAATACGGCTATTTTACAGCGACTGTACACATATTTTTTCTATGTCATACTAAAAGGCTATAAACCTCGGAGATGTCTGTCTTACACAATTTAACTCATTCTAATTGTACGACAAAGGGTTCTTTTGATTTAGTAACTTCAAGACACTCTTTTCAAAAGACATATGGAAAACCCCCTCTCGTGATTATTAATAATGTAGTTAATATGAAGAAAGTCTGAGAGTAAGAAGGGAAACATTTCTTTCAGTCCATAGAGACAGAACTTAATTTTATAGTGGCTGGTTGTACTTAGTTTCATTTTCTTATATGTTCTAGCCATTGAATAAAGAAATAATTTGAAAAGGAAATAGCATCTACAGTATTTGAGCTTGCCTTTAGCATAAAATGTTTTAATGTTTTTAGTCTATCTTTGACAACTGAAACAGACTTTAGTGAATACTGGTAAGAGTTCACTTTGTAATAGAAAAGTAGTCACTCACTGTGATCACTGTGTCTTTTTAGTATGCAGCCCAGAGGATTCAGAAAAAGATTACATTTACAATAATTAACATATATGTAAATGGAGATCATGGCTATGAATGATAAATTTTCATAGCAATTTAAACCTTGTTCAAATTAATCAACCATACAGACACTTGATTAATGAAAGGCAGCGTCACTTTAAAATGCAACATGTTAATATATATTACTGTTATCGCTGATCAAAGAATCTTTAAACATAAACCAATTAAAACAAAGTTCAATCTACATTTTTTACTGGTTTAATTCCTGCAGAATTATAAGAGTATTATAAAAATTTATGTATTTTATTCTCCTTCATATCTATTTACTAAATTGACTGTAGTACAGAATCACACAAGTAATTCTGCTACTTCATTAATATGATTGAATCTGAAAACCACCGGATTAGTTTTTCAAGCTAAACATATACATAACGGCTGATTGCAAAGTGGGCAAAATGCATCCAATTTCATTCTTCATTTGTAAAACCAGCAACTTGCACCTCATCTCTTCTATTTTCAATTCAGTCGCCAGCAGACCAGTCGTACACCAGATCTGCATGACTGAGAGCAAGTAATCTACATGCCTCTGTGGCACCTTCCCAATAACACCTATCTTCTAAGAACAGCAAGGCTGCAGAGTTTGATGGCAATGCTAGATTCCTACAGAGGTCATCCTAATTACCTACACAGATTTTGTATAATTTCAGTTTCTGTTTATGTAACAATGACATTGATGTCACACAACAGTGCTTTAATTCACTGGAAATTTCTGAGGGTATTTTTTGTAAGTTATCTACATTTACAAATAGAATTTTTGTTTTTGAAAAGAGTCATTTTAACTTCCAAGCTGCACAATATTCTTTGCTTGATCTCATGATCATGAAAATATAGTAAAAATATATAACATGTTTCTGAACTGGAGCCTTAAGGAAGACTTAGATGCTATGGTCATAAGCAAAGAATATGTGCCCAGGTGGTTAGCTTTTTGTTAGTTAGTTTGTTTGTTTTCACAAGCTATTTAAAATGTGTCTTTAGCGCACATTATGTATCAACAATTTGTATCACCAAATACTGAGCTTTTCAGTAAATGAAAATATTTGTAAAAGAGTAATGGGTAGTACAATCAAAGTAAAATCAATTTTACAAAAGGAGCAAAGACAACATACTAGTGAATTTGGAAAGTGTAGCCAGTCAGATATATGTATAAAGTACTCTTGTTTTCATGGGAGCAAGGACACACATGCCCACTGCTCTGATTTCAATATTAGGAGCTAAACATGTAACAAAATCAGATTGCTAACTGTAAGGACTATATAATTAATAAATTACCTGTTTCCTTACTCTGTGGCAAATTGAATGTCTGCTGCTAAACACAGTCCCTAGGAGAAGCAATACCTGTTTGTTTTTTCCAGACACAACCAAAAATACTAGTGCATTCCAGCAGACAAGCCTTTAGAGATGCAGCCCACACTAGTGACCATAGCAATATTCAGTGTGCAGAGTCCCACAGGAGAGTGCATTTATCTTACATATTTATATCTTGCCAGAAACCTGCCCGCAAATCCACCAGTCCATTGTAGCAGGTCCACTAGTCCTTCAAACCAGTGAGGAGCGTCAAACAAATTACTTTTTTAAAAAAATCCTCAGTTAAGACTCACACTGCCCTAACAACAAAGAAACTCCCAAAATTATACAAACTGAAGCAGCTTATGGTCCAGAGCAACCAGCTCTGGACCACATAACAGCTTCTTTCCCATGTAACTTACCCAATATATCAGATCTTATTGAACTCCAAGACCACATTTGTTTTTCTCTATTCTTCTGAGCTACATCTGTGTCATTGAGACCAGCCCTGAGATCAGTTTTGCCACTTACTCATTTTCTGGCATGCCTTCTGTGTTGGTCCTGTGACACCCCAACTTCTGTTCTTGAAAGAAAACCCTGGTGTGTGCCCGGTATCCAACAAATTTTTACATGCTGTATGATTTTCAAACACCAGTCTTCATCCACAAGTCTCCAACTCTCTCTGCCTTTGCATATGTCAGACAGTCAGATTTGGGCAACCTTCTTAGAAATACCTTGGTAATATCTGCCTTCAGTATTTGTATGCAAGCTTTTCCTTGTATGCCTACAAAGAAAATGGCAACAGAAACAGAAGCCCTACGCTCTACAATAAATACAGACAAAAAGTGGACATATGCATATAAGCTATAGGACACAGAAGCTCTGCTGCCTTCAGGTTCTCTATGACTGGAGGAAATGATATGGGTCTTGCAATAAACGTCACGTGCATTAATATTCATATTTTCCATATATTTTTAGCCTGATTTTTTTTTTTATATGTAGTTTTCTACATATCCCAGTGTTTGACAGGTTGGAGGAAGGTTTGTAAATACATTGCCCAGCTGAGCTTCAGAGTCTGAAGAGACTTAGATTGAACCCACTACTGTTTCATCTGACTTCTGTTGGATTACATGTTCCTCCAAATGCAGTGCTAAGCACAGCTTTGAAGCTTTGGAAAAGCTCCAGAGCTGCTTCACTTGACTTCTCATCAGAGAGTGAAAAGTAAGGATGTTTATGGACACCTGTTCTAGAATTCTTTTAAATAAATATTTTAAGAAAGATGATGATATCCTAGACATTTTTTAATTGCTTTCTATTTCGCCCCCTAGTTATATGCTGACCTTTTACTCCCTCAATCCCTTCTTTATTCTCAGTGTGGTTGTAACAGACAGGCCACCTAAAGCGCTTTCACTAATATCTTACATAGCCATTTGATTTGGAAAGGAAGGGAATGCTTGGCTGGCATTTGCTCTGCTTTGCTTGGCAGAGTAGGGTTATCTTATGCATTGTTTTTTTGTCGCATATTTGTGTTCTTGCAATCTGAGTGCTTTTGTCAAACTTTTTTCCCCCACAAGCAGGGGAACTACAGACTGCTGAAGAAGGAGCAGAAAACTGTTTGTCTGGGGGCAGTGGGACAGGAAGCAGGGAGAGTTTTTATTTTCCTTTTCACAGAACAAAATACACTCAGATCTTAAGGTGCAGATACATGTTTGTTGGCTTACATTTTTAAGCATGCTTTATTGGCAAACAGAAAAAAACCAAGAGGCATAACGGTTGTTTAACAAGCAAGGGTTCATTACTTCTACGTTTTATTTTATTTTATTTTATTTTATTTTATTTTATTTTATTTTATTTTATTTTATTTTATTTATTTTTCTATCAGATTGCAACTTGTTTACTGATTGTCGAGCAATAGAATAGTTTTTGGTAGTTGAAAAAAACAGCTACAACTTAGTATCAATCTTGTTTTTGATGGAAGCCAGTAGTGTCTATGGACTATTTTGACACTTGACTGCCTGTCACCTAATATTATTGTATTGGCATCCAGTCTTACTAACCTCTGCCATAGCTGCAACCACTTTTAATGAAGGAGATTTTGAAACAGAAATATTGACAACTCATACAAGACTTGCCTAAACCATGAAATGACGGCATTGACAACATCCTGACTGAGTGCTACAGAAGTGTTAGAAACATACATTTTTAATGTCTCTTTAAGAGTAAAATGTAGGTTCCAAAAATTGTTCTCGACAAAACTGGGAATATGTGTTGATATCACAGGATCAACTTTTAGTAGATATAGAAAGGTAGGGTCATTGGTCAAGCAGGTATTTTCCCCCCATACACCTACATTTCAAAGTCAGTAGGAGATTTCTCAGCCCTGGTTTACCATTCCTTTTCTTAAGCTGAGAAACACTCAAAACTCAGTCCTTCCCATTGTATTTCTGTATTCAAATGCCAAAAAATTGTACACATATTGTCCCAGCTGGTTTCTTATTGTATTAGATTTCTTATTTCTTATATGTTTCTTATTGTATTGAATTGTATTAGTACAGTATTAGATAATACTGTACTGCCTTACTCAACTGAATACTCATACTTTTTATTGCATTTACTTTTATCAATTCTGCAAACATTTAGTGATGTTAATCTCCAGGTGTTGAGCTCAGTTATGTGAAGACCCAAATTCATTGTCTCTGTATTAAAGTTCAGTCTTTACAATAAACTTTAAAGGATACTTTTATTAGATCCCAAGGGAAAATCACATGAATAAATAGAAATACAAATTTAATAGATGTCAGGCTTGTGAGTTGCAAGCTGAAACTCTAAATACACTGGTCCTTAACTGGATTCCGTCAGAAGGAAAACTGACACTGTTTTCAGATATCTAAACATGGAAAAAAATGCTATACAAGCTAGCTAGCTGGAGGACACTCTTGGCTCTATAAAGCAAACCCTTTTCCCTCAAGTTTCTTCAGCTCTGTTTACATTAATTTTATTTCCTTCTTCTAAAAAAAAAAAAAAAGAGGAGGAGTAAGATTGTTAGCTGAAAGAGAACTTAAATTACAAAAGGTAATACTTGTCATTTCAAATGCTGAAGGAATCACATGCTTCTTAAAATTATAGATTATCTCACATCCCAGGAACTCTTAAAGAGAAAAATTCTAAGTGCATGAGAATAATTATACCAATCCCTGAGGAAACAAACAAACAAACAAATGTATTAGCTATTTAATTAATTAATCAATTATTTTCACCCATTTATATGGGTGTGATGGTGTACCATATGCAGAAAGTGAGTTACTGTAGTCCCAGCTCTAAGACCTGGCTCTTAGATTACAGAGCAAGCCCAACTAAAATAGTTTAAAATTGGCAATGTTGGATTTGAAAATATTTTAGGAGATTATTTTCTATAAAATGTTTCTATATAATATGTTACTTGGGAAAACATGCATATATATATATTTATATGTATATACATATACATCCAGTTCTCTGAATTTCTAAAAGAAAACAGTATTCTAAATGTCAAAGTCAAAAGCTTGGTTTTTATATTTAAGACAAAAAATGAATTTCATAAAACTTAAAATTGAATTAGAAAATATAAAGAATCAAATAAGTTTATCATATGTTATTCATAGCTGAAAATACTTCTTAAATTCTTTGCAATCCTAGATAATTTTTCCTCTCCTAATTTTTTTCACATTTTTACTTTATCTTAATGACCCACAATATCATCATGATAAATTTATTTAGTCATTAAAGATCCTGATATACCTGTGGTTATGTATTTATGACTATTGTCTTGAAAGCAGAAAAGCAGCATTCATATCAAC
Source organism: Aythya marila (assembly GCF_965140915.1). Classification (NCBI taxonomy): domain Eukaryota; kingdom Metazoa; phylum Chordata; class Aves; order Anseriformes; family Anatidae; genus Aythya; species Aythya marila. The sequence continues at coordinate 21,437,485 of NC_139047.1, read as the reverse complement.
CTCCCTAGCCCTGTGCTGTCTTGGGGAAATACAAGATGGGTTATTCCTTGGGGCAGTCTTGCAGTAGCTTGGGCCAATCACAACCACAGGCAGAGGAGCCCAGGCACTGAGTGTTCAATGGAGCCAAAACAGAGCTACTGACATACCAAGCCAGCAGAAAAATCTGTTGGGTTGGTTAATTAGCTTATTTTATAATAGATAAAATCATGACAACTGATTATACTAGAAGGGTGATCTTGTTGAAATAGCTACAAGCTATGATGTTGAGCATCTATGCTCAACAATCCCTTTCACCAACTCCTCATCACCAGCCCCAATTCTATTTTCCTTAATCAGATCAGAATCAGAAGTCATCCAGATTTAAGTCACAGTTCCACCTAACAGCTATGAAACAGTTGTATTCACAGAATAAATTGAAAAATAAAATATATACCAGGAGGGAGGTTAAAATCCAAGGTTCATATTTGTGTAGCATGTATCAATTTCTCTTCATAGCTGCAACAACACCCCTGAGCAAATGACTGGCATTTCTGGTGCCACGTGCTCCCAGCTGCTCCAGCTGCTGCAAGAGGCTCCCATCACTACAGTGCTTTCATGATTGCTGTCACTAGAGGAACTGCAAAATGTCAGAAACAGTGAGAAAGTTTTATTTTATTTTAATTTTTTTGAGGAAGAAAGACAAAAAATCCCTTACTCCAGACAAATCTTTAGTTATTCTTACAATGTATAAGAGGACCCAGTCTGAACTTGTATCTCAATAGATTACAATCCACATCATCTTGCATTTGGCAAAAGCGCCAGTTCTTCAAAGCTACAAAGAACAATATATACTTAAGTCCATTCTCACCTCAATCAGTTTGTGTCTGTGCATTCTGTGGGGGATTTAGAGGATGCACAGGTCACTGTATCAGAGAACTGAAGAGACATATTACAGTACATTATGCTGGGCTTCACCTGGACTGGACATACATGAAAGAGAATTCAGCTGCCATAGCTCCCTTTGTACCTGTTTTTCAAATTCTGAAAAAAAGCTAAAAAGGAGAAAAAGAACTCAACTTTTTTTAAACCCATAAAAACTACAGGACAGAAATATAATCACAGTTTGAATCAAGGTAAACAATATTATCATCAAATTAGTGCATATATGGACACTTTTAAACTAGATGTTCTAAATGAGATGTTTCCATGTTCATTGAAAATTTGTTTCCATCTACATTAAATGCATTACAGTGATTTAATGAAATGGCTTGTTAAATTGTTAGAAGAATAGGTAATATCCATATAAAAAGAAGAGAACAGAATATGGCACGTGGCAAGGTTTGAAGTAAAAAGATTACTGTTAAGTATTTTGTATTGAATTTATATAAATGATTCAAGTGTATGTAAAATACAGCTGAAAAAATCCTATAACAAAGAAAAAATTATAGAGTAGGATTTATCAGCCATTCAGGTTTGCATTTCAACATAACAGCTTGTCTTGGTTTTGTGTGGAACTGGATTTGAATTTAGAAGCAATATCTTCATGCAACACTATATTACAGAACACTTTTTTTTTCTTTCCTTTTTTGTCCTAAGAACTTAGGCAAGCACCCATTCCTTTTGTCACCAGAACATTGTCCCATGTGGGTATGTGAAACGCCTGCCTCAAGTCCAAGGTTCAGGGGTTGATTTTAGGGAAGTACTGAAAGCCATCAGCCCCAATTATTTCTATGGGAACTGCAGACAAAAAGTTATTCATACATTCATAGTAAGCCCCAGTTTATTAAAAGTATGAAAGCATCTAAAGAAAATTTTCTAAAAGCAGTTGGGTGCGCTCTCTCTGCATTTAAAATACAACCTCCTCTACTTCGGAAAGCTAATCCTGCTGATGTCCAACGTGCTTTTGGTACAGATATATAGAAAATGTCAATCTTAATTTTTCAGGCTTATAGACTATGGGTATAACTTATGGGTATGTTATACCCATATGCTGGTGGGTATAACTGGTGTGCCATAGTTACATTAACAGAGGTAAAGGGCCAGCACCTGTCTCTATGGAAAGGTGTTCATGAAAGGGTGAGCAGTCATGAGAAAAGAGCTCTGTAAATTCTGGGTTAATTCTCCTAGCTCTTAATTTTGCTAGTTCAAGAGAAATGACATTACTTGTATACACATATTTAACATTCCTTCAGTAATTACAGCAAACAGAGCAAGCTTTGATTTACATGACTTAGGTGAGTAGTGGCATGGGCTACACCATCAGTGTGTGGTGAATGTGTGGTGAATGGGTCTCCACCATTCAGCAGTAGTTGTGGTCCATCCATTTGGCTTCCTTTCTGGGTGAGACCTCACCATCCTTGATATGCTTATTGTTATAAACTCTTTTTTTTTTTTTTTTAATATATATATTTTACCTACTACCCTGTTGGCTTTCTTGACCCATTTTAGCTTGTCTTTCTCTTGTGAACTCTTTGGGGCTAGAATTAGTTTTGAAAGAGGTTTGTACATCTACCACCGAGACAGAAGAAAGATGAAAAAACTTTTCTCCTTTGTGGTCTCCAGGTGGATGAAGCTGAAAAGATCTTTGAGCAATGACTTTTCTTAAAACATTATTTTCCCATCTCTTAAATTACTTGCATTGTTATGACTAATGCTGCTCACTGGTGGTACTGAACAAAGCTGATGTTACTAACCTCATCAAGACAGCACACTGCTTTAACGGTATTAGACTGGGTGGTGGCTAGAGCCCCCTGGACACCACACAGTGATCCACAGAGGTTTTCTTGTTGCAGTTGGCCCCTTATCTCTCTCTCTGGCACATTGCTATGGTCCCTCCTGCTGGGGTAACTGCTATGTAACTCTCCTGAAAGATATGGAAAACGTTTGGCCTTACTCAGGCCAGGTCAGATGGATCAGTTTAAATGTACAGCGAAACATCCACCTGAGTGGACTGGGACCAGTCTGCTCACCCCACAGCACCATGGGGCTAGTCTCCAGGCCATGAAGCGGTGACAACTCTGGGGCAGTCATCAGGCTCTGCAGATGGCACACATGGTTCCAGAAGATAACCTTTTTCCATGGCCTTATTCTCCTTTCACAGAAAGCACTTTGGCTGATGACTACAGCCTCTTCATCTCTGATGTTTGCATTTTCAGGTGCCTACAAGTCATGCAAGGAAGGTAGAGGGAAACCTTGCTAATATCATCAGAAGCTGACGGGTTTTCTTTTCCATATTCATTTATGTACACCGATTAGCTCGTTCTTTTCAAATGCCAGGGATGTATTGCTCACTAGAGAAACTTCAGTACCCAGCAGTCTTTAATGTAAAAGGCAAACCTTTCCACTAATGAGCAGTTTGTCTAGTGTTCTTAACCTTATCAGCAGCTCCTGAAGTGATAAAGGCTTAACTATTATGCACTGAAAGGTGTTGATAATTCTCAATCTTCATGCAGAAAAAGGCTCTTTTTTGTCACTTCTTTGAGTCTACTGTTAAACTTACCAGACTGCTTACAAATTACCTTGCCTG
>NC_139047.1:21428980-21431480 GCF_965140915.1 Aythya marila | reverse complement strand
GCTATCATTCATCTTCAAAAGGTAAGTCCAGTAGACTGACAAACTTACTAACTGGGTTAGACTGTTCTACAGAAAGAGAAATACAAAAATGCAAACTTCAAAGTAAGATCAAGTTCTGTAATTATGAAAACAAACAAACATAAAATAACAATATAAGCCTAAAAGATGTTCTTTTTCCTTCTCCTGTTCTTAGGAATATTTGATATATTTGATAATATATACATATTATTCTTATTTTTCTTAGGAAAATACATATTTGGGACACTGAAAATAAACTGTATAAACACTTTCATCTTCTTCATGTTCTGGAAAGATGTCACAATATTTCAAGAACAATTTCATAACATAGAGGAGCTAGAAAAGAAACAGAATTCAGTATTTAAAGTTCATATGAATGAATCCATGTATTGATCACCTTTCCTGTGTATTTCCAAAATACTAAGAAGCAGACAAAAGTAATGTGAAAAGTATCATGCTGAGTGGCCCCAAGCCTGTGCAGAATGAATTCACTTTCAAATTCTGCCCTTGACTGTACAGAATAGGAAGTGAAGGACCTTTATTATTAATTATTATTATTAATTATTATTGTTATTATTGCTATTGTTATTTATTACATTGATTAATATCAAGGCCTATCTGGAAATGCAGGCAATACAACTGTAGGCAATATGTGTGTACATACAGAGGTCGAGCTTTGTTTATTCAAAATTCAACCCAAATCTTTCTGTTCTTTAGAAAATACTCTTTTCTCTCCACTTTGTCTTCCCAAATTCTAGATTCTTGCCTTAGAAGGAAAGTGGCACAGTGAATTATGGCACAGCTAAGTCTCGTTTACTCATATATGTGATAAGGGAAGCATATAACATTTTTCAGGAAATTTTTCAGCAAATTTCACCCAAATTTCAGCATCTGTTCCTTCACAGGCTGACAATAAAGGCACAGTCACAGTGGCACATTACTGTGCCCAGCTAGCCACCATGACAGCACTTACCAAGGCACATGAATAAGCACTCAAATTAGTATTGCTAACATCGGCTGCAGTGTTTGGGGGGAAGAATGAGAATCTTTCAGTTTTATCTTCTGGTCTTCTGTTATAGTAAACACATCATAAGAGCTTAAATTCATAGGAAAAAAAAAAAAAATGTTACCAGACCTAATAGAAAAACTATTTTATGCAATTATTATGGCTTGGAAATTTAAGAATATACTAACATGTCACTAGAGTACATTCATCCCATAATATGGTTGTGGTTAGATGGTCAAACTGAAAAACTGCTAAAAGCTTGAAGAACTTCTATTTGTTCAAGCCCATGTTTACTGCATCAGCTTCTGCCCATACCATGAGGTTATCCATTCAGGTGGAGGAGAGAGGTCCCCAGTGGACAGCTAATCCAGGAGAAGTCACAACCGCAAATGTAAATATGATGAAAAACTCCCTTAACCAGTAAAGCTTGCTTTGTGTATGTAACCCACCAGTGGAAAGAGCTGTTGATACAGCTGCATCCACTCTCTGACCCCTTTGCCGGCCAGGCACATTACTGTGCTATTGCAGTCAGAGCTCCGCATGCCCTGGCCACAGCACAGTGTTTCTGTCATTCCCCAGGCAGTTCCTTTCTGAGTGCTGCCACACTCTGCATCATGCTTCATTTCTTGATGAGGCAAGTCACTTTTTTTTCCTGTGAAATTTTGTTAAGAGAACTTGTTTGGGCGTTTTGCTGTTCTGTTCCACGAGAGGAGGAGCAGAGCAGGAAGAGACCAAGAGCTGTGGGCAATGGCCTCTCTGTGCCTGGAGTCCAACTGCGTATGACAAGGAAAGCGGGCTTGGGAAAAGATGTTATGAAGGACACTTTCCACATTTACACCAAATTGATTTCTACTTGTCCCAGTCACACTTCTTTCCAATTAAGGTTGAAAACTATTTTATTCTATTAAGGAGTACTGTTATCATTAAAGTTTGCAACAACTCATTAGTTCAATTTCTGTACTGTGACAAGTTTTACCTTTTGAACCTCAGCAGCCTCGTGACAAACGTACCCACAGTAACAACAGACAACACCAGCTACCGCAAAGCACCAGCCAGCTGTGTGGTAGGAGCGCCCTGAGCCTCACCCAGGTGCCTATGACACCCCTGGGATTCTTGGGATGTGGAGCACAAAGCAAATGTCACTATAAAGTCCCAATGTCATTACTGCAGCTGTACATTTCAGACACCCTCCACCATTGCTGATAGATCTGTCAAACATCTTTTTACCACAGAGGTAGGAAGAGGCAGAAGACAGGTATGACTTCTCCCAAGCCATACAGGCACACCAGTATCAGAGCCTAGGTAAAACTTCCAGGTCCTATTCCTGAGGGCCTGAGGGTAACATCTCCCAACTCCAGTTTTTTTTTATTTATTTTTCTCATTTGGAGCTCTCAGTTTCACCAAAAATGCATCAATTGCTCTCCAAATACTAGATGTCCATGCTTTAGTGACCACTAGCACAGTTCTGTCATGCTG